>NW_025533118.1:1200000-1500000 GCF_020631705.1 Daphnia magna
CTCTGAAGGTCACTCATATTGCACTCAAAGGGAAAAAAAGCGTTCTATCGTCTGACTTTTTGCAAACGCCAGACACCTACATCATGCAACCACTCACTACTTCTATACCACGACCATGGTAGCCTAAAATAGCATGGTAGGCGTACTCCTGTAGCTCTTCCCACAAAAATTAGGCCAGATCTTGATATTCCGTAAATGGAAACGTTTAGGTCGAATGGGGCAGATTTAGCATGGGTTTATATGGGACTACCACGAATTAATAAATCCATCTTTAAGAAAAAAAATATATTACTAAAAAAATCTGATTTAAATGTAGAATTGCTTTCTTAATACAGCTCATTTTATTAAAATGATTGTTTTTATTTCTATATAATTATTAAAAATAAGAAAAAAGAATAGGTAGAATTAGGCGACAGCTTGATCTTTAAAAAAGGGGCGGTCCTTTGACTTGTTTATTTTATGCATCAAAAGCTTGTCAAATTGCAAAACCAAACTATGCAGAAATTAATAAAATTAAAAAATTACTTTAAAATTTTACCTCCACACAAGCCCCGCAGTTTGACAAGCATTCGAAGCATAACAAAATAAATGTCAAAGGACCGCCCCTTTTTAAAAAATCCTTTATATTGGTTGTAGTGCCACAAAATGTGCTGCTGTCGCCTAATTAGGCTTTTTCCTTTCTTAAATTTTTAGTAATTATTTAAAAATTTAAACACTTTTTAAATAAAATGAGCTGTATAAAGAAAACAATTCTACATATGAATCAGATTTTATTTTAGTAAAATTTTTTTTTTCTAAAAGTTGAATGAATTAATTTGTGGTAGATCCATATAACCCAAAGCAAAATCTGCCCCATTCGACCTAAACGTTGCCATTTACGGAATATCATTTTTTGGTCCATATGCGCCCTCTCGAGTACGCCTACCATCTGCATCTATTCTATACCCTACAAATTTTGGCCCTACTGCTGTGGAAATGGCTTACAGGGCTAACAAGTTGTTGGAAGGCTTTGAAAAAGCCAATAGTGAAAACCTTCCTAAAGTAAATATTATTTATTAAATAAATTTATCATTTCGAAACTTGAACATTAAATTAAAAAAAATAGAAATAGCTAAGGTAAACACATATAGGAAGGAGAGCCTACCAAATTTGTGATTTCAGACAAAATTCGTCTGCACTTTGATCACAAATGAAGGACCGCCCACCAAACATGGTGGAAGGTTCGTTTTGAAAGGGGAGGGGCTTATCTCAACTTTAAATAATAATTTAAATTACTTAGAAGCTACTAAAAAAAAATACCACGCGACTCAGCATGAAAAACTGAGTATACCCATATATTTTTTACCGCATTTATTTTTGGTGCAACGACCCTATTTACTACTATTAAAATATATTTTTTCTCATAAGAAAAATACTGTTTAGTAGCTGAGATAATAGGCTACAGCCATATATTATTTTTATATTAAATTTTTAAGATTTTTTTTTAGGAGATAAAAAAAACCAAAAAGTGTATCAATTGCCCCACTCTCCCCTACGATTCACATTTTTTCAAATTTAATGCACATTTTTTGAACAAATAACCCCGAAATTCCTGGGCTACAAAGAGAAAGATATTTTCGAAGAAACGACGCAGGTATATTATTCATAAAAGTACAAACATACAGGAACGAAAAGAGGCAGGATGAAACTGATATACATCAAAATTCTTTAGTTCTAAGAGATTCTGAGCAATTTGAAAATAATCTGGTCTTTTCACAATTAGGAAAAACTGGACTATGTTTTCGAATAATACAGTTCGATAAATCTCACAAGTAAAGACAAATTTTCCGCAATGAAAAGCAATATTTAAAATCATACCAAATTTTGACTGGTTGAGATAATGAGGCCCAAAATTCATCTTTCTTTTACACTGTAAAACAGATACAATTGTTCCGGGGTCGATCATTTACTGTTTTCTAATTATATCAATTTAAATCAAGTTATTATTTTCAATTTCACAAATTCAATTTTTGATGAATCAGCGATGTTCAAAAACAGAATTTCAGCATGTAAAATATAATGTTACCCTTTTTTAAAAATTTCCGTTAAATTTTTCTATCACCTAACGGACTTTAATCGCATTTCAATATATATCTACTATTCACGCAAAAAATTTCGTTATTTTCAATTTCCCAAACTATTTAGGATAAATTTATAAAACTTTGCACAAATGTGCGCACGATAAACATCTTTGACTATGAATTTTTTTCAATCAAACTCTTTCACACAATTCTTCTAAATTAGGAATTGCAAACATGCCCTCCTGCCAACTAGCCCCACTCTCCCCTATTCTATTACTCTGGTAAAACTGTGGGAAAATGGAAAATGGTGACCTGCTCTAGTCGTGGGTGCCCTCATGTATCCAGCAAATCCAACCCGTACTCATATTTTAGTTTGCCTAAAGAGGAGAAAATGCTTTAGGTGTGGAAAAGAGCCATTCCTTTTGATTCTGAAATCAATAAACATACGAGAATATGTCATGTTTATATAAACAAAAATAATCAACTTTCCACAGTCCACGTAGTAGTGCGCAAAAACAAACAAATCCGAAAACGGGCTTTGCGGAAGCTGCACTAATTAAAAAAAAATAAAAGTGCGCTTTGTTGCTAAATTTCATTTATTATTTAAAAATAGTTCGAAATGCAGGACAGAGCCGCAAAAGATACCAAAAAATGCACCGTTCCCTGAACATAAATATATATATATTTTTCAGACTGTGAACTTAACCAGTTTTTGCTAAAAAACTGAAAACTTGAGTTCTTCCATAAGAGCCCACGTTAAAATTGTCATTTCGTTTGAAGCTACACCTCTGGGAGGGGCAACTTACGCCACGCTCTGTTTCAGTACAGTACTGTTCGTCGTTCCTCCTTCCATAGATCTGCGACAAGCAGCTGTTCGTATTTCGTGGTACAAAGCGCCTTCGTTGGCAAATCTCTTACACAGCAGCGGCTCCCTACTTATTGTTTCCTACTTAAGAGGTGCCAGGGTCTCTTACATGGCTTTGGATACTTAAATTCCGCACATACTTACACGAGATTCCCTACTTAAAAAAACCTGTTTCATGTAAGAATGTTGTAAGTAGTTAAGTAGGCTCAATAAAGGGTCTAGCCTACTTAAAATTCATTCGCATACTTTTTTTTCTATAGGGCAATTATATAATCTTTAGTAAAAAATTCAGCAAATGACTTCTATCATATCGAAATTTGTTGTGGTTATAAAGATATATCCATAAATGGGGTTCAGAAATGAAAAAAATATATCGCATACCGCGGGATCCGAACATCAGACCTTCTGAGTCGTATTCCGATGCTTTACCACTGAGCTACACTCGATGATATATAAGTTGCAAACATAGCTTAATATACTATAGAGGTCTGTTGGGTGATAGAAAAATTTTAAGAAAAATTTTTAAGAAATGGTATCATTTGATTTTACATGCTAAAATTCTGTAAACAAACACCACCGATTGATAAAATTTTTGAAGTTCATAGTTATAATTTGAATAAATTTATACTAATATTAATTTGATTAAATTAAATATCGTTTTCTTAGTTGAAATAGAAAAAGATAGAAAGAATAATGTTCAATTATCTACCGAAAATCATTACCTTTTTTAACAGTGCAACATTATAAACTTCCCGGTATTCCTGTGATGGAATTTGATGTGTTCAAAAAAAATTGTTGGATTTTCAGTTGACAGTTCATGAGTAGTGTTTGATCATTAAAATTCGTCAGAGTTACAAGATACTTGCAATTTTAACGACTTTGATTTAGTCAACCTGCTTCACTGTGCAAGGTACTTAACTAATAAAGAACTTAAATGGTATAAAAAGTACTTAAATTTGGGAAAACGATACTTAATTTTGATACAGCTTTTAAATGTAAGTATTAAAAATGGGTAAAGTATGTTTCACAAAACTTGAATAAAGATACTTAAATTAAAACATACTTATTTCGAATGTTTCATACTTAAAATGCCATTTACCATCTTATTTATAAGTGGGATGGTAAGTGTAAGTAGCATAACCACATATAAGTATTTGCAATTTACAGTAAGTGACTTGGAAAACTCGTTTTAAGTAAGAAAATTGCAAATTTAGTAGATTTCCGACCTACTTAATCAATCAGTAGGAAATTTCCTACTGAAATACTTACATTAAAGTAGGTTACCGCTGCTGTGTAAGTCTTTTATTACTATCTCTTTTTTTGTGTCCACAATTCTCACTCCCAACACCCTAGATCTATTGTCTTAGCCTACTGTAACTGTGAGCAAGGCTTTCTATGCGGTTGAGGCTATACCAAAGGCCGTCGACTGGCGGTCTGGAAGGTTCAACCAAGCCAGGAATACTCTGCAGGCCGTACTAGAATTCGTCATGGTCACCCGATCAGTATGGCATAAGCAGGCCCAGTTTCCAAAAATTAAATTTGTAAAAAATTAAATCAGCTTCGTATCCATGCCATACAACGATTTTTCCTAACTTTGCTAACTTTATAGTTGTACCTTAATCCAGTAAAAAATATAACACCACGATCGGTTCTGACATATTATTTCTGTTAATATTCACCCTGTTTTTGGTCTTTGCTAAATAAATTATTGAAAATGGTTAAGATAATGTCTAGAAAAAAAATCGAAAAAAATAAGACAACTTGCACCATGTCGGGGCTGAGTTGCCTCTGCCATAGGGGTAAGTTGGCTCCATGTATGTCTTTTGGGGAAAATAATGTATTGATAGTGCTAGAATTAAAAAATTTTCAAAGAAATCAAAATTATTTAAAATTAATTTTTGCTTCTGAGTTCTAGAGCATATGCCATTAAACGATAAAACTACAGTGGATTTAAAGATAAAGGTAAATTATTAGGTCAAAACATACAAATGCTTCATGTTCTAGTGTTAGATATTGAATTTACATGGGCCACTGGTGGCATGATTCGATACGATGACAGGTACAATTCACTCAGGCATCTTGCCAACTGCTGTCAAGCCAACTTGCCCCGAAATGGAGTTGTCTTAAAAATGTATCTTTTTAAGTAATTAAAATTGTATATTAAGGAAAGCTTATCATACTTTTAGAAAGAAGAAAGAATGTTTAATGTGAATGATATTTTTAAAAATATTTTATTAAGATATACTGAAGAGCACACTTTCAAGATGTTAGTTGGGATCGCTAGGAAAGAAACCGTCCTGCTTTGGATAATTCTCGCTCTATACAAGGATATTATTCCATCCCAAAGCCTTAAAACGCAACATGAATTGTCGCCACAAGAGCATTTTGAGTTGACATCGAATAATTCTGAAAGAAATCAATTTCTTAATCGACATTACTTCAACAAAAATATATGGGATTATCTAAATGAGTTCAGTCAACCTTACACCTCACATACAGCCAGCAGCGTCAGCTTCAATTCCAGCCGAGACATCGTAAAAATGAGTCATAATATATTGCGCAAAACCAATAAAAGGTATTTGCACACATACAAAATGGAGGACGTCGTGTGTTGTCTGGATTCTTTTCACGTTACAAAAAATCGTCGTTTTCACATCAGTTTTATCGGTGACTCTCTCACTCGCAACCAGTTTACGAATTTCATCTCGGTTCGTAATAATTATCATATGATTATGTGGGGAAAAAAGAAATCTGGGTGACAGTATCTTAACAGGAATAACTTTGCTATAATCTGTGAAAAACCATACAAATCAATAACATAATACGTTTTTATTGTGTGTAATCGGAAATCGGATTGAGCTAATGTTATCGCTTTTGCTAGTAGCTGTGTTTCTATACACCGCTCTAATTTCTTTGGTGGAGGTGCGCAAAGATAAATAGACCATCATTGTCAGAAAATAGAGACACTTCAAAATTTTGAAGTTCCCAATGTCTGGGCAATTGAAACCCTTCATCGTAGTCATTGGAACCAGGGTTTTCCCACAAGGAACTTTCCGTTATACAGGAACATACGATGTCTCGGTAACTACACAGCGGCGACTGAATACTTACAGTCGTGGCTGTACGTTTCTTTACGTGTAGCTCAAAAATCCGCCCTTTTACTGTGTATTGGCGGATGGTATATACCTATGGCAGAGGTTGAGATAGCTTATTTGTTCCATTCTTTTGTTTCTTTCCCCTACCCTTCCACCCATATTTACTTAATTGTTCTGCTTAACATCAATTACTATTTTAAAACGATGTGGCATACGGTAAGCAACCCTATTTAACGTGTTAACAATAACGACTTAGTATTAAGCTACACTCTGACTTACTTGGGCATGGAAATTAACGTTAAGTCCATCGTTTGACTGAATCAGAAAACGCCTTCTTTATTCATTTCTTTAGAGTGTGAGATAATAGGGCTACGTAATCGTATGACACATCGTGGTAAAATAGTAATTTTCGATAAAAGAAGGGTTAAGTAAATATGGGCGGAGGGGTAGGGTGTAAGAAAAAAAAAATAGAACAAATAAGGTATCTCAACCTCTGCCATAGGCACATTGGGGAGGGTGGAGCTAGTTGGTACTATTTTTTTAATTTCTTCTCTGGGTTCTTTAATTTTTCATATTTTGACACCCAAAACATTGTAAAAGAAAGCTCAGATAACCAGCTTTCTCGTGCTATTTTTTAATTTGATCTACGTTGAAGAATTCATATCGAAATTAACGTTCAAAAAGCTAAAAAAAATTTGCCTACATGCCCCACTAGCGGGGTAAGATGGCAGTGGTAGTGGGGTAAGTTGGCCCCATGTATTTCAAATACGGATTTCAGTGAAATGTTGATGTTGTAAACTAACTAGAATAACATTACAATAAACAAAAATCCTATAGTTTTTTAGAGTAGGAAACTCAGAAATAAGTTGTGATAACTTACATAAAGATTAATAGCCTTAAATGCAAAAAATAAAAAAATAATATACATAATTCAGGCAAACATTTCACAGGTGAACATCGTATAAAGTGAAAAACCTAAAAGGTGCTAAATTTTGGCCTCTAATGCATACCACTGTTCACCATAAGTCATATCTAGCAAAAATTCGACTTACAATTCCCTGACATTTTGACAGGCCATGTACTATACATATGCATGTATAATGCCTATGCCGACATGCCCCATGTTGCAATGTATCAACTTGCCCCAACCCGGGGTTTATTCAAATAAAAATTTTTATTACTCCTTTATAATTGATTAAAACAAATCCATTGTTACAGTTCAATAGAGGACACAATTTTCTATAAAAATTATATTTTATAAAAATTATATGCGTACCAAGAAAAGATAAAATTGATGAATACCAAGCACGCAACTATTGTGGATTTGACGCAAAAAATTTCGTTATTTTCTATTTCCTAAAATATTTGGGATAAATTTATAAAACTTTGCAAAAATGTGCGCACGATAAACATCTTTGACTATGAATTATTTCAATAAAACCTCTTTCACACAATTCTTCTAAATTAGGAATTGAAAACTTGCCCTCCTGCCAACTAGCCCCACTCTCCCCTACCATCCGCCAATACAAACTAAAAGGGCGGGTTTTTTAGCTACACGTAAAGAAACTTACAACCGCGACTGTATTTTCAGGATGGCCATGGAACTTTATATTTGCAGTCTCATACTCTACCGCTACGCCACATTAGTTATTAGTTAATAACCTAATTCAGCTAAAAATACGGGTAAGATAGGTAAGGTGATAAAAAATTTTCTGAAAAATTTTTGATATTACTAACATGTGATTTTGCAGCTAAAGTTTATAATACATTAAAAAGTAAAAATCGTACAAAATGTATTTTATAAAATTTAAGTAGCCTATTTTTAAGAGGGTAAACAAAATCACAAAAAATAGCCCAAAAAATTCTAAGCGTGGTTCTAAAACTCAGAAATTCCCTTAGATTAAATAACTGATTTGTAGTTATAGCTAGTAACTTACTTCAGGTAACTTGTCACAAAATAGGCTTATGTTTTTCAAAACGTAGTTAGCCTTATCGCTAAATTAGGTTTGGTTCCTTAAGATTAACAGAAAATTTTAAAAATGAAGACATTTTAGTCACCGATACTTGTGAGAAAGTGTTGTAACCAAATATAGGGTTTTTTCTAATATTGTCATTGAATATTAGTCAACCTAAAAATGGAGGCCATTATTTAACAGTGCAGCCGATGCATGAATTTTCGTACGATTGAAATGACTGATTGTATATGTTCATTTGAAATAAAAACCTGACCGATTGGGCACTTTCAAAGATTTGCCAGTTGTTAAACCGAGGTGACACCAGTTTGCCAAAAAATAGTAATAATAAGTATTAATAGGGAAAGTCCTAATAGTCTTGTATAAAATACAGTACCTATCAGAAGTCTTTGGAAGCCTGAGAGAACATAATGCAAAAATGCCGTTTTTGCGGTTCTCTCAGTGCTTCAATTTTCATCCAAATGATACTATTTTTTGTGTGTACGTTCTCACAAATAGTGAGAACGTTCGTAATTTTTTACAGAATTTTATTTTAATGGGAAGGGTGGGTAAAAATTCGATGAAAAAGTCTTTAGAAAGCTGACAGGACCTGATGCAAATGACGTCACTTTGGTTTTTTTTTTGCAAACAGCTAGGGCTACGAAGACGCAAAATGGCTTTTAAAAAATAGCTACGTTAGCTCTACCTGTAGCCTAATTTTCAAATTTTTTTGCTTTTATACAACGATTTTAGAGGTGGTTAAAAAACAAAATTATGGAAATCCCTTTTTTGCGGCATCAACCGGAGTTGCCGAATTCTTAGAAACCCTTTGTTTTTTTTCCTACAGTTTTACCAGAGCAATAGAATACTATGTATATTATACATAGTATTCTATTACTCTGGTATATATATATAGTATTCTATTGTATATATAGTATTCGCTTGCTCAAAATTGAAAATTAGGCTTCATTATTGGTATGCACAACGAATTTTCGTGGTTTTGACCAAAAAAAAATTCGTTGTTTTTACCCCCAAAATTTAGTGATAAAACGATTTTTCTGAAAATGTTTGTCTCCCACGTGACTTGAAAATGAGAACTTTTGATATTTAACCTAATGTCTTACCACTGCACCACCTTTGACATATTATGTACTATTTATCCCTGAGAGATTTACCTTGGTAAAGATGGAAGGCTATGCCGTGGTTATTGGGCCCCAAAATGTTTATTGTTCCCCAGGGGTTCCAGCCGGGTTTTGATTGGTTGAAAATTATTGTGCGTAAACAGGGGAGTTGTTCGTTTTCATTTATTTTTCATCTGATTCACCGTATTCAACTTCGTGCCAATGGGTTGTTTCTAAATATGTAGGTTTGTTTGTTAATTTTATATTTTTTTTTTTGGTCGGATTTCAAATTTCGGTCGTGAAAGTCGGGTTCTGATTGGTTGGTGGCAGGTTGGTGGATTTAGGGACCCTCCTGTGCCGCAGGTTTTCATTTTTTGGGTTAAATATTATTACAGTTGGATTCTCCATGTAAACTGTATGAAATAGGGTATTTTTTGTGATGAAAGGTTGGTTTGTTAATTTTTAATTTGTGTTGGTTTAGAAACGACGAGAGCGGCTGTCATTTGTCATTTGTTTTTAATGCTGTCATGGAGAGAAGCGGAAAACGTCAGGTTTTTCGACGGTTCAGCCTACGCAGCCCCACATAAATCTCGAAGGCCGACACCCAGTAGCGTTATTTAACATTGATATTACCTAATTCCTAAGAAATTTTATTCTTTTTAACAGTGATTTTCTAGTCCTACCTATTCCACAATTTGACGAGGTTTGCTTCTTTGAATTTTTCGTCGTTTTACAGAAAGAAAAACCTTTTGAAGCAACAACGAAAAATTTTTTGCTAACCAAATTTTCGTAGGCAAACGTATATTTTGGGTTGGTAATCCGACAAATTCGTTGCCAATCAAATTTTCGTAGGTTAGGAGAGAGTGGGGCTAGTTGGCAGGAGGGCAAGTAGTTTTTTTTTTTTTACCGGGCTCAGCTCCTATGGGGGAGTACTGCCCGGAATGTAGTTACCGAAAAACAGGGTGATTATGTTCAGAAATCATATGTCAGAACCGATCGTGGTGTAATATTTTTTACTGGGAGTACGTATTTTTTCCGGGGAGTACTGCCCGGAATGTATTTACCGATGACAGGACATTTATTTACAGAAATCATAAGTCAGAACTGATCGAGGTGTAAAATTTTTGGCTGGACTTAAGAACCAGTATATAGATGGGCAAATACGTTGAAATGGATAAATGGCTAATATAATTTTACAAATTTAATTTTGAAATTGGGCCTGTTTACGCCATACTGATCGGGTAGCCATGACGAGTTCTAATATGGCCTGCAGAGTCTTCCCGGCTTGGTTGCTTCGCCAGCCGACGGCCTCCGGTATAGCCTCAACCGCTAAGAAAGCGTTGGTCACAGTTACAGTATGCAAAGATAATAGTACTAGGGTGTTGGGAGTGGGAATTGTGAAGACAAAAAAGAGATAGTAATAAAGGAATCAAGAGATAGTGATAGTCAGTTTAATAGTTAAGCCTATTTGATTCCCTATATGCCCTATGACACTTTACCTCGTGAGTCACATGGACCTGGAGGAAGATCGATTGGCCCTGAATATACCAACAAGTCTTTTTTTCCCTTTCTGTATGCAAGACATGGGACGCTTTGTGTCAACGAAGGCGCTTTGTACTCTGGATAAACAAGCTCATTGCTCTCCAAATATCTGGGACCTTGGGTATGATTGCTAGACTTGGTGGCCAATCCACTGAGTTCGCTTGGCAAAATGACTGAAAAGCGACACGAGGCTGGTAAAACAAGGGACAGTGAAATAAAAAATGTTCCGTGGTTTCAACCGGCTGGCCGCACGTGCATGTAGGTGATATCGAAAATTTAAGCAGAATTGGTGGGAGTTTAGGAGTAATTGTCCCGAAACAATTTGGCTAACCTGGCCTGATGGAGGGTGGCTTGACTAAGCTTCCGCAGATTTAACGTCTGGAAAGAAAGACCGGGTAGTTGACACGGATGACGACTTTACCCATTCCAGATTCAAACTCTATAATATGTTGGCGAATTTCTTTCCGTGTGTTGAATGTGGATGGGAGAAAGTTCTCTGAGGAGCTACAACCACTTACTTCTGGGCAACACAGGAGCGACTGAATACTTAATTAAGAGTCTTTCAGTAGGAAAAAGCTACTGAAAAACTTAAGTATCTTAAAATGATACCTGATTTTGAAAAAGATACTTAAAATTTGGCTTACGCTACTGAAACCCAGTTTCATACCTATATCCTATCGATTTTAAGCATTGACACATTTTTTTAAGTACAACACATGACTTGTTAAGTATGACAAATATTAAAGTAGTACTCAAGAGTTTAAGTATTTAAAATATTAAAGTATTCTGCATAGCATACTGATGTATATGCTTATTAAGATTAACTAACAATTTTTAAATTAGGATTAATTAAAATTTAAAATTTATTTTAGACAATATCATTGGGACTTTGACTATTCATACTTATTACTATATTTTTGGAAACTGGTGTCACTTTGGTTTAACAACTGGCAAATCTTTGAAAGTGCCCAATCGGTCAGGTTTTTATTTCAAGCCAACATATACAATCAGTCATTTTAATCATATAAAATTCGTGCATCGACTGCACTGTTAAATAATGGCCTCCATTTTTAGGTAGACTAATATGCAATGACAATTTTAGAAAAAAAACCCTAGATTTGGTTACATCACGTTTTCACAAGTATCGGTGACTAAAACTTCTTCGTTTTTAAAACCATGTGTTCATCTTAAGGAACTCTCTAACAAATATGTCTGGAAAAAATTCCGAGTTTACATTTCGGTACATTTTTCCCGATATACTTGTCGGTTTTCACAGATTTTTCCGCCGGAATTCCTACAATATGATTTTTTAAAGGCTGAGAAAAAAATCCGATAATCAATCTTGGTATTTCGATTGAAGGACAAACATATCAGGGCGAGCTGGCGGTCGTAACAAAGAAAAATAAACGAAAGTGTTGCCAGAAGCCTTGCCTAATTACCTAACTGATTTTTTATCCTAGGTATGGGGGACATTTTTGTTTGTATTGTTTATGTAAAATGAAGGATTTAGTTAAGGAAAATGTTGTTTTCCCTTAGCTTTGGCCAATTTGTTATTCTAACAAATAAGGATTTTTTACGGCGGGCACAATTTTCAATTTTGGTCTCAAAATGAAGGGTGAGAGTGAGCGCAGTTGTTGATTTGCAATGTTTTTTCGACAATTCGACAATCGTAAAATCAATTTATTTGGAGCGTCAATGGTTGAAAATCTAATTCATATACATTAAATAACATCGGTTTTATACCGGTAAATACATTCCGGGCAGTACTCCCCCATAGGAGCTAAACCCAGTTTTTAAAAAATATACATAACATATAAGATTTTCAATTCTATAAAAAATTTTCCGAAATCTATTCTATCACCCTACACATGTCTCACAATGTACTGCATTCTGTAATGCACAATTATCGGTCAATGTGGCACAGTGGTAAAATATCATACTATTGAGCTAAAGCCAAATGGTAGCCTACTATGAATCCTGCAAATGCCAACAGATTAAAACTAAACGAATACTAGGTTGAAGGAGAGGAGAGGTAGGCTTTCAGTTTTAAACTATCGAAAAAAAAATTAAAAAGTTGTCATTACAAAAAAAAAATAATTAGAAATAAAAATTGTTAAGTTTACGTTATTCAATAACAATTCAAAAAATGTCTTAAGCGTTAATGATATTACAAAGTACTGTATGATGATGAAGAACGTCTGCACACATTTAGACAGACAGACCTTGAAAATACGAGAAAACAGTAAGGGTAGAAGGGGGTTACCAGACGTCTGGACCTTGACAACGAAAGGGGTGCATACACCCCTTCCCCCCAAATTTAGGAAAAGTAAAGGTAAACCGACAATAGCAATCGGATTAGCACTGTTTCTCCGATTTAAATTGTCGGTAAAAAATTGCCGACAATAAACTCTGGACGTTGATTAGCGGGTTATTTTTCGGTAAAATTCCCGACATATTTCTTAGAGAGAACCAGACTTAAATTTTGAAATAAGTATAACTTTTTTTTGGCAAACAAAAGCCCATTTCGTGACAAGTTACCTGAACTAAGGTACTAGTTATAACTACAAATCAATTATTGAATCTAAGGGATTTCTGGGTTTTAAAACCACGCTAGAATTTCTGGGTGATGATGTTGTTTAACTACTTAAATATATATTGTTTGCAGTCAATGGCTTCTTCTTCTTCTTCTGGAAACGAGGGCATGCCCTGCCGATTCCGTCGACCTTCCGTCCATAAAACCGTGTTGGCTCGAACTGCTTGATTTGTCATTATGCGCAAACTACTGCAGCCGACACAAAATTACTTAATACTTTAATGATTGTTGGGGATACTCCATCTTCACAGGGTGTGGCTTTGGGATTAAGGGAGTCAACAGGGGCTTCAAGCTCCCTTTCTTTGACTGGGGGATAATGAGAAGAACTAACTGTGTCGATGTAGGTTTCCACATCAGAAACCAATGTTGTGTGCATGGGAAGTGGTGTTTGTTCTTTCGTAAAGAAGTGGGCTGCACATCTCGCCAGGATGGGAAAAGTTTCCGAAACCAAGGCGCCATCAGTCAATATGGTGGTTGGTAGTTTCTCGCTGGAAGTTTTTCCCGATAGGGTTTTTAGTGCCAAGAAGAGCTCTTTTCCTGTCGGATTTGTCTTGCATAATTGCTGCCATGCTAGCCCTTTTGCCCGGCGTAACTCCCTCTGGTAATTGGCTTTAGTGGTCGAGTAAATGACTTTGTTGTTGTACGTTTTCTCACGAGACCAGAGTTTTGAAAGCTCGTCTTGTTCTGTTGCGCATAGCACTCAGCTCTTTGCTCCACCATGGAATAATACGAGGTTAAACCATGTAGTCTTGATGTAAAGAACTGCGAGCTTCCTGGACGGTGGAATTTGCCAGGTTTTTAATGAGAATTTCTACATTAGTCTTTACTGGAAAGGGGAGAAGGTTTTGAGACTGCACGCTTGGTAATAGGGTTTCCCGAAAGCGTTCTACATCATTGCGGGATATATGTGAAACTCTGGGTGAGAACTTAGCTGAAGACGGCCTGTCAGAAATGTGTAAGAGAGTGCGTGATATTTGAAAATAAATACACGGGTGATCAGACATAGAGGGAATAGTTTGGAAAAACCATCGAGGCACTAAAATCTTGTCCCCCGCAAGCGTAATATCCAGGAAGGATGTACCGACAGTGACAAAGTAAAGTTGTGCGACAGAGCGATTTAAAAGGCTGAGGATTTGATTATAGATGAGCGATTTGATTTCTGAACCCTTTTTATTTGTGATCTTGCTGTTCCACAGTTTGATCATGGCATTGGAGTCAACGGCAACGATTGACGATGTAGTGAGAAGCTCGCTAAGATCAGAGCGATTTTAACCAAACGGCTCCTGAGTTAGGATAACATCTAAATTATTTTCTAAGATCGCTTTAGCCAAGGAATCTGAGGCGTCCTTAGAATGACGAAGATTGACCTGGAGGCAAGTGAAGAGACGATTGAGGGCAGGCCGGGTGGAGCACATCAATCTCTTTCAATTCGGGCTCTGTATCTTGCCACGGCTTTCATCTGGACTTGACAAAAACGTTCGCCAGACTGATGATTGCCAGAACAATTGATGCATTTTCTCTCCTGACTATTGGATTCTCTGGTGAGTTGGGTACCGGCACATTTACCACAGCTGGGTTTTTTGGCCCGACAGAAGGGTTTCACGTAGCCATATCCCTGGCAGAGAAAAACAAGGATGGACCTCTCGAACCAGCAACACTTCAACCACGCGTTCAGAAATATTGATAAAATCAATCTCTCCGCCAAGCAGTACCGAATCTCTAGGGGCCTTACAATTAAACAGGATCTTCATTTGACCACTAGACGAGTCAGGCTTGGCATACAATTGACTCACAGACTCAACTTTTCCCTTTAGACCATAATTTCTAACCATTAATTCGTCTTTTAAGGTGGGTAGATAGCTTAGGTCTACGAAGAGTGCTACCAAAGGGTACAATTTGCGAGGATGAGAAACCGAATTAAAGAAACTTTTACGGTTTGGTCCCTCTTTGGATTCCATGATGGATTTTGCTCGTTCCAGGTCCGCTGGGTCGTTGACTCGGACTTAGATGTTGTTGTCCTTTTGCCTGACCGATGATGGAACAGGACCACCAGCACTGGATTCCAGCAGTTTTTCCATTTCAGCTAGGGAAATTCAGTCAACTGGTGCTGCACCAGCTGCATAGCTGGCTACCAGTACCGGGGCTTGCTGGACCTTAGTTGCTTGAGCGTAGGATGGTTCGGGCACGTGATGCAGATCCTCAGTGAGTGGAAAAACGGGGGGTTTAAGTGCTGACGGACGAACTGGTCAGTCATAGCGTCCGCATTGGCCAGCTTAAAGTCGACCAAATTGGCTTCGAGCTGGATGACCCGTTCCTGCTGGAATTTAATATACTCGATTGCAGTTAGGAGTTTTACGCTATATCCTCCTTGTTCAGCGAGTCGAGAAGTGTGAGGACCTTACACTCCATGATGCTGGAAAGGTCTTCGTAACGGATTTTTTTTGGTTCAGTTTTTTCTTCCTCGAGACTGCTGTCCGCTGACAGAGGCCGTTTGGTGTGGTTTCTTCCGGTTGGCATGGCAAAAGTTTCGGGGTCTCCACCTGCGGCTATGGCACCTTGACTAAGACTGTTGATGATCTGAGCAGTCTTATTGCTGGCCATTTTCTAAAATCCGTGGAAGCGAGAGATTAAAGGAAACGCCGGTATTAACATGGCGTTTATGGGGGGAAATTGGTGTACCTAATCATGTGGACGATACTTTAGCGCCTTGGTTGTAACTCCTACAATTTTATCATGTAAAGATAACTTTTAGAATAATTTCTCTTCTTATAGAGGAAAAAAGAAAAAAAAATAGGGACCAATCAGTAAAAAGATATTCAAGTTTTCCTAATCTTAATAAGCATATACCATGCATGTATCCCGGGTAGGAATTTTATCTAGGTCCAATGTTGTTGCCGATACAGAATCGGCCATTGGTTCAGGATCAGAATCGCACATCGGCCCGGGTCATTTCCAACTTGAGTCGCCAAACCTTGTCCATTTCTGCTATGCCAATATTACACATGTATTTTGGTAGAACACCGGCAAGCAGTGTTGATCCGGGATTAATTTATCAATATTGGCATAACAGAAATGGACAAGGTTTGGCGACTCAAGTTGGAAATTACCCGGGCCGATGTGCGATTTCGATATGCAGCCAATAATGGCGCAAAACAACATTGTATCAATGTTAAAAATTGAACACCTAACCAATGTTATAAATTTATTTTGGTAGAACATTGGCGAGCAGTGTTTATCCGGGATAATTTTATCAGTAGTGGCATAACAGAAATGGACAAGGTTTGGCGACTCAAGTTGGAAATGACCCGGGCCGATGTGCGATTTCGATATGCAGCCAATAATGGCGCAAAACAACATTGGACCAACATTCAACATTCCAACATCAAAAATTAAATAGTAGCCTAAAACAAAACAATAGCTTTATTCATCGTAACATAAAGTAAAGACAGACCTAGCCGGATTTGCCGGATTTGAACCCTAGACCACTGTACAACAACTTTATCTTTCAGACGCTTTATCCACTTAGCTATTTCTATACATATCAAGAAATATGTTTTCCGGAGTAATTCCGGAATTTGGTTAAAAACTTAGAAAAAATTTCCCAGTGAAAACCAAAGTTAGTTTAAATTTAGTACGTGGTTACAGTTTTATTATTTTTACTGATTATAGATACTAATTTACACAACAATCATTTGATTTTCATGTTTAATCGTTAATTTAGACCAAACATTTCAAAAATACAACAAAAAATGTAATTAAGAATAACAAATTTAAAAAGCACAGCCGGGTAGGAAACAATACTGACCATTCTGTTTTCTTCATCCGATGTTGATTTTAGGTCGGTTCACATCGTAAATGCGTTATCAGTTACATGAGATTGGTCCATGGTTGGAAAAATATTGGAATGTGGTTTTCCAAAAACCAAATCAATTCCATCCTGGGCCATTCTTAGAAAGTTGAGTTTTAACGATGCATGTATCCCGCTACTAAACCAATGTCGATACAATTTCGAACCTTTGCTGTTGTTCGATATCGACTAGCCAATAATAATCCAATGTCCAAAACCCAAATTTCAACGATTTATATATCCCAATATTTATCCAATGTCAATACAATTTCGAATTTTTGATGCTGTTTGATATCGAAATGCCAATAGTACCCCAAAGTCAGAAATTCAAATTTAAACGATATATATATCCATATACTAATCCAATGTTGGTACCATTTCGAATTTTAGCTGCTGTTCGATATCAAAATGCCACTAGTACCCCAAAGTTAGAAACTCAAGTTTAAACGATATATATATCCATATACTAATCCAATGTTGGTACAATATCAAATTTTTGCTGCTGTTTAATATCGAAATGCCACTAGTACCCCAAAGTCAGAAACCGAAGCTTAAACGATACATATATCCATATACTAATCCAATGTTGGTACAATTTTGAAGTTTTGCTGCTGTTCGATATCAAAATGCCACTAGTACCCCATAGTTAGAAACTCAAGTTTAAACGATATATATATCCATATACTAATCCAATGCTGGTACAATTTCAAATTTTTGCTCTTGTTCGATATTGATTAGCCAACAGTAAACCAATGTCAGAAATCGATGTTTATCTCCCGATACTAATCTAATGTTGAAACAATTTCGAATTTTTGCTGTTGATCGATATCAATTTGACAATACTAAACCAAAATTAGGAAAAAAAGATTAAATGATCTATATATTTCGATACTAATCCAATGTCGATACAATTTCAAATTTATGTTATTGTTCGATATATACCCGGGCAGGAAACAACATTCGCCAAAACTAATCCGATGTTCGTATAGGCTTGGATTGATACACAAAAATACAAGCTTTCTATTGGCAAGCCAATGCTCGGCCAATGATGGAATTCTGCACTTATATCAGTTATCGAATGACGAGACTAGGTAACATCGTAGGACCTATGTTAAAAATTCCTCACTAAAATTAAACCCGGTTCCAAAAACCAGTTCCAAACACAGGGTGTTTACCGTTCCCCGACTTCTACCCCAAAACTATACATATATACATACATACCAATAATATTATCGTTAAACAACAACAAAAATTCGTATCGCATCGACATTTGGTTGGTATCGTGGTATAAAGATCGTTTAATCTTGTTTGTCCAATATTGGCTTATAATTGGCTAATCGATATCGATCAAGAGCAAAAAATTGAAATTATACCAACATTGGATTAGTATATGGATATATAAATCGTTTAAACTTCGCTTTCTGACTTTGGGATACTATTGGCATTTCGATATCGAACAAGAGCAAAAATTTGAAATTGTACCAACATTGGATTAGTATATTGATATATAAATCGTTTAAACTTGGGTTTTTGACTTTGAAATACTATTGACCTTTCGATATCGAACAAGAGCAAAAATTTTAAATTGTACCAACATTGGATTTGTATAGGGATATATGAATCGTTTAAACTTCGGTTTCTGACTTTGTGGTATTAGTGGCATTTCGATATCGATCAGCAGCAAAAATTCGAAATTGTACCAGCATTGGATTAGTATATGGATATATATATCGTTTAAACTTGAGTTTCTAACTATGGGGTACTAGTGGCATTTTGATAACGAACAGCAGCAAAACTTCAAAATTGTACCAACATTGGATTAGTATATGGATATATGTATCGTCTAAGCTTCGGTTTCTGACTTTGGGGTACTAGTGGCATTTCGATATCAAACAGCAGCAAAAATTTGATATTGTACCAACATTGGATTAGTATATGGATATATATATCGTTTAAACTTGAGTTTCTAACTTTGGGGTACTAGTGGCATTTCGATATCGAACAGCAGCAAAAATTCGAAATTGTATTGACATTGGATAAATATTGGGATATATACATCGTTGAAATTTGTGTTTTGGACATTGGGTTATTATTCGCTAGTCGATATCGAACAACAGCAAAGGTTCGAAATTGTATCTACATTGGTTTAGTAGCGGGATACATGCATCGTTAAAAATCAACTTTCTAAGAATGGCCCAGGATGGATTTGAGTTGGTTTTTGAAAAACCACATTCCAATATTTTTCCAACCATGGACCAATCTCATGTAACTTATAACGCATTTACGACGTGAACCGACCTAAAATCAACATTGGATTAAGAATGGTCAGTATTGTTTCCTACCCGGGTATGCTACGCAGGATACTTTAATATTTTAAATACTTAAAAAGCCTTTTGTAATACTTAAAAAAATCTGTCATTTCTTTAAATCGATAAGATAGGTATGGAACTGGGGTTCAGTAGAGGAAGCCAAATTTTAAGTATCTCTTTCCAAAATCAGGTATCATTTAAGGATGCCTAATTTTTTCAGTAGCATTTTCCTACTAAAGACCCTTAATTAAGTATTCAGTCGCTGCTGTGTATGACTTTAAAGCTAAAATTTACTTTTTAACTGCTAATTATCATGTAACATGATTTTGTAAAGTTAAATTGTGTATTTTTTTGGATATTTATAAAATAAGTAGATAAAAAAATAAAACCTGAAAAATTCTACGCGTGGTTCTAAAATACAAAAATACCTTACATTAACTAACTGATATGTAGGGGAGGGTGGGGCTAGTTGGTACTATTTTTTTATTTTTTTATTTCGTTTCTTTAGTTTATCATATTTCAAAATCCGGAAATATGTAAAAGAAAGTACAGATAACCAGCTTTCTTGTGCTATTTTTTAATTTGATCTATGTTAAAGAATTCATATTGAAAAAAATGGTCAACAAGCAAAGAAAAATAGTCTACATGCCCCTCTAACGGGGTAAGTTGGCAGTGGTAGTTGGGTAAGTAGGCCCCATGTGTTTCAAATGGGAATTTCAGTCAAATGTTGATGTTGTAAACAAACTAGAATAACATCACAATAAAGACAATCTATAGTTATTTCAGAGTGGGAAACTAAGAAATCAGTTGTGATAGCTTACATAAAGATTAAAAGCCTTAAACGAAAAAAATTATAAAATTATATAGATATGCAAGTATAATGCATATGCTGATATGCCCCATTTTGCAATATATCAACTTGCCCCAACCCGGGGTTTATTCAAAAAACAATGTTTATTACTCATTTATAATTGATTAAAACACATCCATTGTTACACTTCAATAGAGGACAAAATTTTTTATAATACTTATATTTTTGGGTTTGACGGGCAGATAGGAGGTCGACGGGCGGAAACTGTGAGGGATTAAATTGCAATAGGCAGCATCTAAGTCGACGGGCAGAGACTGTGAGTGAGTCGACGGACAAATACATTTGAAATTTTTGCGGGAAGTGAGTAAGTCGACGGGCAGATACAGAGATTGAGTTGACGGGAGGGGGCTATGAGGAGGACTGGCAAAGGCAAAGATAGGTTCGACGGGCAACTACAGCGGGCGTTTTTACGGACAGAGAGTGCGTTGACGGGCAGAGAGGATGTTAACGGACAGAGGCGGTGAGTGATATGACGAGCAAAGGCAGTAAGTAGATCGACGGGCAGAGGCAAAGAGTGGGTAGGTGGGCAGATGCAAAGACCGGGTCGACGGGAAGAAACTATGAAGGGGAGGACGGGCAAAGCCAACGAAAAATCTCCCGAGCAACTTAATTGGGCATTTTGGTGGGCGGTGAGTGAGTTGACGGGCAGAGGTAAAAGGTGGCTTGAAAGGGCAGCCTCAGCGTGGAATTTGGTGGCCAGGGAGTGGGTCGACGGGCTGAGATTGTGAAAAGGAAAAATGGGCAGGGGCAAAGATAGAGTTGACGGGCAAGTTCAGTGGCATTTTTGCGGGCGTTAAGTGGGTCGACGGGCAGAAACTGTGATAAAAAAGGCGGTAAAAAGCAACGCTAGGGTCGATTGTCCACAACAGTGGGCATTTTGGTGGACATAGATTGGTCGTCGGGCAGAAAGGGTGTTAACGGGCAGAGACTGTGAGAAGGCAGACGGAAAGAGGCAAAAAGTGGGCTACGGCGGGTGTTTTGGCCGTTAATGAGTGGATCGACGGGCAGAGACTGTGACGGGGAGGGCACACAGAGGCAACAACAGGGATGACGGTCCATTCACAGCAGCGACTGAATACTTAATTAAGGGTCTTTCAGTAGGAAAAAGCTACTGAAAAAATTAAGTATCCTTAAAAGATACCTGATTTTGAAAAAAGATACTTAAAATTTCAATTCCCCTACTGAAACCCAATTTCATACTTATCCTATCGATTTTAAGCATTGAAAAATTTTTTTAAGTATGACAAAATGCTTTTTAAGTATTTAAAATATTAAAGTATCCTGCGTAGCATACTGAATTACTGATGTATATATGCTTATTAGGATTAACTAACAATCTTTAAATTAGGATTAATTAATATTTTAAAATGATATTATACAATAATATTAGGACTTTGGCTATTAATACGTATTATTACAATAATTTGGCAAACTGATGTCACCTTGGTTTAACAACTGGCAAATCTTTGAAAGTGCCCAATCGGTCAGGTTTTGATTTCAAGTCAACATATACAATCAGTCATTTTAATCATATGAAATGCATTGACTGCACTGTTAAATAATGGCCTCTATTGTTAGGTAGACTAGGTCTAATATGCAATGACAATTTTACAAAAACCCTAAATTTGGTTACATCACCTTTTCACAAGTATCGGTGACTAAAATTTCTTCGTTCTCAAAACCATGTGTTAATCTTAAGGAACCAAACTTAAATTTAGCAATAAGGCTAACTATTTTTTGGCAAAAAAAAGCCCATCATATGACAGGTTGCCTACTAGTTATAACTACAAATCAGTTATTTAATCTAAGGGATTTCTGGGTTTTTGAACCACGCTTAAAATTTTTTTATGTTAATTTTCTTTAATTTCTGAAATATATGCCACTTAAATTTTATGAAATACATTTTGTACGATCATGACTTTTCAATGTATTAAAAACTTTAGCTGGTTAGCTGCAAAATCACATGTTTGTAAATGTATCAAAAAAATTTCCGAAAATTTTCAATCACTTTTTCTATCTTATGACGACTTTTAGCTAAATTAGTTAGATAGTTAATAACTGATGTGGCGCAGCGGTAGAGTATAAGACAGCGAATCTAAGGGTCCATGGTTCAAATCCTAGCACGGCCAACTCTTTTTTCCAAAAATTAACCTCAAGTTACTGAATTTTTCAGTAGTCTTAAAGAATTAAGTATCTTATAGAAATTAAGTACGAAAAAAAATCTAGTAGGCTGGCCTTTTTTAAGTATCAAAAATTAAGTATTTTGTCGCTGCTGTGTTCTAGTGGGCGTTTTAGTGGACAGAGATAAGACTGATGGATAGAGACGGTGAGGGATTAGACGGGCAGAGACTGTGAACGCTTAAACGGGAGAAGCAACGATTTGGTCGACGGGCAGCTACAGTAGGCGTTTTGGAAGACAAAATGGTTTGACGTGCAGAGACTATGAGAGGGGGGACGGGCAACTAAAGTAAATGTTTTGGCTGGTAGGCCGCCAAAAAATAAGGAATGCAGAAAGCCTAAAGAGTCGACAGGCAAATATTTGGCGTGGGCCGTTTGGCAGACTCAAATGGCAAAAAATAAATAGAGTTAAAATTACGCTAGCACCACCTATCCCCCGGCCCTGGATGGGCCCAAAGTTACTAGTTTGCAATAAAGCTTTAAAACTTTGCACAAATGTGCGGACGATAAACATCTTTGATCACGTATTATTTCAATAAAATCTCTTGCACACAATTCTTCGAAATTAAGAATTTCATACTTGCTCTCCTGCCAACTATAGCCCCACCTTCGCCTACCTGAAATTTAGCAATCACTTTGTACAGTGCACGTTTTTCTAGCCGTTTTATATGATAGCTCTTCGACTTTCTCATAAACCTCTTCTAATCACATTAATTTAGCTGGTCTTTTTAAACGTTTAATAGAAGTAAACTTAAATCTTATACTTGTTCTTTGACATTTGCAGCTCATCCCAGATTATGATAGAAAATTAACTCATACTACGACAAGTGGAATGATGCAATCTAAATTTCACGAAGATAAGAGTATAAGCAGTAAAATTTTAGACGATCTTCTGGTTTCTTTTCGATGGCGGGCAATCATCAATGCTGAATTAATTGCCGATTTTAAGCTATGGGCTACATTGGAAGATTATCAAGTTCCCGACGTTGTATTTATAGGTGAGTGTTCTGTTATATAGCTTTACCATGCCAGCCTGCAATCCTAAATTTAACACCATGGCTACATACTTAAGGTTGCACCGCTCACAATATGCTGAAAAAACTATATAACTTGGATGAACAATCGTTTAATGAAACGATAGCACACGATTTATTGCCGGCACTGTCCGTTTACCTTATGGCTCATCCTAAAAAACAACTGTTTTGGATTATTCAAAATCCCACTGAAGATCTGTTAGGTCCCATAGTTTTTCCTTCATTTAATAACATCATTCACGTGAAAAAGATTCAGGATTATAACAACATCGTACGTCAAATTTTTAGGTAAATGATGCCATTTTTTCTCATTTCTCCCATTTTTCAAGTCTTCTTCAGTAGTTAATCAAATAAACCATGATTTTTCCAGTGGAACCCGGGTAGCCCTCTGGGATTCCATAAATCCCGTCATAGAGGAAAGCATACGTGCTTGTGCTCTTCAAAACTTTCAACGAGTGGACAATAGAGGATACCAGCTATGTGGCGATTTTCTTCACTCCGGACACCAAATATTGTCGATTGGAAGTCAGCTTATTTTAAATCACCTGTGTGATTAAACAACCCTGTTTCCAAGTATGGACTCCTTCGATAGAACTGAGACATCTCATAAACTACCCATTTATTGATCCCAGTTGAACCTCATCTAGAGAAATAAACTGAAGCTGGTCAAAATCCACGAGAGACGGAGACTTAACAGAGGTAGCAACCTTTCAATAATGAAAGAAACTGTACAATTTTTCTACAAAATTGCTTTGAACGAGCACCGGAGTACCAGAGCTAACAATCTTTAGTTTCTTATATTTTAACAAACCAATTTTGGAAATTGTCAATTTTGATTTTTAGAACAAATATTTTTTTAGGGGCGAGTGCGGCAAATTGAAAAAAAAACTACGTATTTGTTGTCCCTGCAACTAAAATACTGATTTAATTCAGCCAAAAGTGTAAAGAAATGTAGAAAATTATCTTACCTATACAACAATATTGTCACGTACACGAATCTATGGATGTCTGATGTATGGCCTGAGTGTGTGTGTATGCGTGTGTGTGTGTGTATGTCTGTAAGTACAGTACGTCTGAATGTACGGTACCTACCAGAAGTCTGGAAGCCTGAGAGAACCTTATGCAAAAACGCCGTTTTTGCGGTTCTCTCAGTGCTACAATTTTCACCCAAAATGGTACAATTTTTTGTGTGAACGTTCTCATAAATAGTGAGAACGTCCTTAATTTTTTCCAGAATTTTTTTTTATGGGAAGGGTGGGTTAAAGTTCGATGAAAAATTCTTTAGAAAGCCGAGAGGACCTTATGCAAATGACGTCACTTTGGCTTTTTTTTTTACAAACAGCTAGGGCTATGAAGAAGCAAAATGGCTTTAAAAAAGAGCTACGATAGTTCTACCTGTAGTCTAATTTTCAAATTTTTTTCTTTTTATCCAACGATTTTACAGGGGGTAAAAAACGAAATTATGGAAATCCCTTTTTTGCGGCATCAACCGGAGTTGCCGAATTCTTAGAAACCCCTTGGTTTTTTTTCTACAGTTTTACCAGAGTAATAGAATACTATGTATCATATATATAGTATTCTATTACCAGCTTCTCTCTCGGCCGATGCCAAATCACAATATTTTTCTTTGATTTTCAAACAGATTATTGGCCGATGAAATAAACGTAATAAATTAACTCAATTTTTATAAAGAACCTACGGTTTTCAGCCTTCGGATAGCACGTATAAAAATTATAATTCAAATTTATTAACCCGAGGACAGAGAGATGGCAAAATTAGGAAACGAGCATCCCTAGCCACTCCAAATTAACCCGAGACTATCCGCACCCTTTTTCTGCGGAGCTCCTTTATTCCAAAAAAGAAAAAAATTCTCCTGATCAGTTCCGTTTCTATAGGGGAGGAGTCCACGTGATTCTGAACTTAATGGTACAATCCGTTATTTTCTACGACGCACCGTTCAGGAGGAGATACAGTTCCCGATAATAGCCTGGGGGTCACCAGACCGAGCTTAGTAAGAGACGCTAAGCCTTCGGCTGGTACTTTCGTACGTATCCCCAGGGATTAATATGTTTAAAACATGTTTTTACAACATGGTGAGTTCATTTATTCAAGTTAGTCCCGTAAAAACTGGCCCATTCGACCAAAACGTTGCCATTAAAACATGTCCCGTTTTGGTTCAGATTAGTATACACGCGTCCCATCATAACTCTGATATAGCCTACCTTGGCATTCGAAACAAGAAATACTGATGATGGTCATCGTCTTCTATAGAAGCTGGAGTTGGAAATCGTTCGATTTGGTTTTCTTTTTAAGACTGTTTTGACAGCACAAACATTTGGCTCCGATCACTTTGTTAATTTGGTTGTCAGACAGCACTGTCAAATTTAAATCCTTGTGCAATGAGCTGAAACCGCTTTGGTTATGCTTGTCGGCAACTTGACGTAACCGTGAAGTGAATAAGACGCGTAGTGTACACACTACGTTACCACGCGAGGGATGCTAGCCGCTATCATTAATATTAGTGGTAAGTCACCGTGCCGCGGAGTCAGGGATAGCGCTTAGTGCATGACTCACGCGCCACGCCCACCTCACCACACGCTTCTACCACCTAGGTGAGTTGCAGATTTCTCCTATGACGTGCGCCACTGTCGCCAGCCAAGTTGTAAAAAAAACCCGTACTTTTTGCTATTGAGCTCAGAGTTGCCAGTACTCGCATCTCGTGTAACACTTGTACCGCGAAAATAAACAAATGGCTTATAAACTCTTGCATTTGGAGGTCTCAACTAAACTAACAAATGAAATTAAAGCGACTTTAAACTTTTGCCGTGTTATAATAAATTATGAAAGTACATGTATAATAAAGAAACGCAAGCATGTACTCAAGTTTGAAGTTTAAATCGACTAGGTAAGTGAATACATAGTATTTGTGACGGATGGGGAATCCGCAATATTGTTTCACGGAAAGAAAGTAAGACACAGGACGACTTTGGATTGAATACGGAAAAAGAGTTTCTATTTTTTTGTTGCTCAGCGAAAAAGACAGGACTACACTTTTAAGAATGTCGCCGGCAAGTGCCTTTTTTTCGTCTGCTTCGCTGCCATGGTGCCGTTTCTCTTTTCCTTTGGCACTGGTGCGCCACAGTCCAGCCGGCCGGCGGAATCAATCCTGCGGGCGAGGACCTGAAATGTAGCATAATTTAAGAACGGGGCGGATTAGTACGGATCGAGCGGTCTTGACGGCAGCCTTCCTTATAACGTTATCGCTACTAGGAAAGACTTTTGTTATCTGTCCAGTAAGCCACTCTCCTCTTCGAGTGTTTTCGTCCATTATCAAGACGTTGTCGCCGACACGGAGCGGTCGGACCGATTTGTCCCACTTCTTCCTTTCAATCAAGCTGGGCAGGTACTCACGCATCCAGCGTCTCCAAAACTGGTCGGTAATGAATTGCGCCTGCTTCCATTTTCTTCTTGAGAGTCCGTTAAAGGCACTTTCAGAGTCAGGGGCCTGGTGTGGGTTTGCACAGCCCAAGATAAAGTGAAAGGGAGTGAGAGGCTCTGGTTCTGCCGGGTCGGTCAGGACGTTCGTTAGAGGGCGGTAGTTCAACAAGGACGTGACTTCTGCGAAAAATGTCCGCAGGACTTCGTCGGTGACGGATCGATTTTCCAGAATGGCCTTCATGGCCTTCTTGCTTGAACTAATGAGTCTCTCCCAAATGCCACCAAACGATGGTGCTGACGGTGGCGAAAACCGCCAATCGATCCCTCGGTCAATCATCTCAGTTGTAACCCGAACAGAGTTTAGGTTGTTGATTCCTTCTCGCAGCTCCTTTTCTCCCGCGACGATGTTTGTGCCATTATCGCTGAATATCACTTTAGGGTGACCGCGGAGGGAGATGAAGCGGCGCAGTGCCATTATAAAAGAGTCAGCATCCATTGTGTCTAGTACCTCTAGGTGCACGGCCCTAGTGGAGAGGCAGGTTATTAGCAAACCATATCTTTTAACAGTTCACCGACAGATGACGACCTGAAAGGGACCAAAACCATCCAAGCCGATGTTAGTAAATACGCGGGTAAATGCCTGGAGGCGTTCTTTCGGTAGACTGGCCATTCGAGGAGCCTGTGGCAGTGCATGAAGGACTCTACATTTCACACACTTTCCAAGGGTTCGGCGGATCGCTCTTCGTCCCTGAAGAAGATAAAAATTTTGCCTCACAACACTCAGCGTATGTTCCACGCCAGAATGGTGGACTCTGAAATGACAATCTTCGATTATGAGTTTGGAGAGGTGGTGGTCTGCTGCTATGATGATTGGGTGACGAGTACGAGGAGGGAGCTCTGCGTGTTGAAGCCGCCCGTCCGCCTTCAATAAACCGTCGACGGGGTCGATGTATGGCCCCACTCGCTTCAAGATCGAATTTCTGGGAAACGAGGCGCCCTTTGCCAGAGCATCGCTCTCGTGCGGAAATGCCTCTTCTTGCGAGATGGCTAGGCAGAGGCGAAAGGCATTAGCAAGCTCATCGGCGGTTGGTTCCTTGACGGAATCCGGGTCAGTCCGTAGCACTTGGGCGACATCACGTTTCAAGATGTTGAGCTGGGTACTTTAAGCAATTAGTTTAGATACTACGAGAAATGACGGGTGGCGAGATGGTTGTACCACGCTTAGCTGACTGACACTAACGACTTGCTCCGTCTCATCATGATCCAAAACGGAAGGCGAGTGAAACGCTACTGGGACGAACGCTGGATCCGACAAATTCTAGGTCCTGTGATCCATTGACAGTCTGGCCCAAAATCTTTTGGAACAACGCCCCGTGTGCAAGCGTCTGCGGGATTGTCTTCGCTGCAGACATAATGCCATTGGTCTGCCGACGAGTGTGCAAGAATTTCATTTCTTCTTCCCGTGACGAACGCTGTTTGACGAGGGCGCCTGGTGCGCAACTGATGTAGCACTATTTCTGAGTCCGAATAAAACGCCGTCGCGGAGATGATGAGCCGAAGCTCCTTCTTGATAATTGCTGAGATTTGAACAGCCAGGACGGCGGATTTTAGCTCGAGTCGTGGAATCGTAATAGGGGTGAGAGGCGCGAGGCGGCCCTTTTCCATAATAAAACTGACGTGCGTTCTGCTTCCGTAATTCACGCGAAGATAAGCAACGGCTCCGTATGCTACTGATGAGGCGTCTGCAAAAATAATTAGCGTAAACACTGATTTGTCGAGAGGAAATTCGGTCGGGCGGAAGCCGCGGCTGGCATACATAAGAGACAGCTTGTTCAGTCCTTTCGTCCATTCTTTCCACTTTGCCAGATTTTCTTCAGGCAATGGGTGGTCCCAGCCACGAGGCATTTTCTTCTCGCGCTCTAATCGATGGATATATTGAAACAGGAGCCTCGCTCCTGACATCACTGGAAGGCAAATACCGAGAGGGTCGAAAGTCAAGAAAATGGCTGATATCAATTCCCGCTTTGTGGATACTTCGGGCATTTGCTTTACCCTGATTCTGTAAGAGTCGTCGATGAGATGCCACTCCATGCCAAAAATAAAGTCAACCGGCGAGGCGTTCGGGTCAAGATCCGCTATTGGTGTCGATCTAAGATGCGCTGGTATACTGTTGATAACTCACAAGGAAGATGAAGCAAAACCGGTTAACGCGAAACCACCAGACGCGAGAGATTTCGTCACATCTTTCGCAAAATTTAAAGTTCCCTCCTCAGTTTCGAAAGAGTCACAAAAATTATCGGAGTAAAAATTGTCCTTTAATCTGGTGGCAACGTGGGGAAAACGGACGTTGTCGTTCGCTGCGCGTTGCAAGGTTTGAACGGCGGCAGATGATGCACAAATTTCACCAAATACTAACGTCGTGAACGTGAGGATCGGAGAATTGCTGCCAAATTTGCGGAAAACGAAGCGTTGAAGTGACTGATGCTTTTCGTCAACACCGATACGATGGTAAAATGAAGTAATATCGGCCGAAAAAGCGACGGAATGCTGGCGCGCTCGAAGTAGGATACCAACCAGATAAGAAATAGATGGGGGTCCACGCAATAGAAAACAGTTGAGAGATACTCCCTTGTAACGAGCGGCGCAGTCGAAAACGACTCGAATCCCTTTATCCGGTTTGTTGTTGTTTACGACGAAGAAATGCGGTAAATGCCAAATAAAACCCGACGGTTTGTCGATTTCTGACCGATCCACAAGGACTGCAGTGTCGGAAGCGATGAGATTATCTATCTTTTGTTCGTAATGTTTGGCGAGGCCACGCATATTCGGGTCAAGAAGGCGAGGTTCAAGTCCGTAGAAACGCGAAAGAGCTTGGCTTCTGTTGTTGGGAATTAACGGGTGGTTCGGTTTTACTGGCAGCTCGATCTGGTAATCACATTTTAAGCGCGTCATAGACCGATTGATGATGGCTACCATTTGATCGTCTTCGTCAGAAATGGAGTAAGCAGCTAGAGGCTCGGGTGAATTTTTACATGGCTGTGCTGATTACGAGTTTCCCGAAGCTTCGAAGGCCGACGAGTGGAGTTGTACGTAACCTAAATTAACGCTTCACTTCTTACTAGGGCCGGTAACGAGACATCGAGGTATTTTGCCAACGACGGCCCAACTGAAGCAAGTCTGGTGCGCTGTAGGGCCATCTTCACCTTCGATCGGTAAGGCGACTTGGAGCGTATGATCAGCGGATGGAAAATCCATTCCGATTAAAACTTCGACTTTGGACGAATCGATACTAGGAAGTTCGAGGCCGGACAAGTGTTCCCTATTAGTTTTCATACTGGGCCAATCTATTTTACGCCGGGACAGAGTAATTTTTGGACGACTTAGACGTTGGACGCCTCCATGGTTTGTTTCCCATCCAGTGAGCTAAGTTTGAACGTTACTACATTCGATTCAATTAAAAGCGAGTCGTAGAACGAACCGAAGCGAACGAGCAAAGGCGGACCTTTCAGATTTAGCGAGTTTGCCAAGTTGCGTGTTACAAGGTTTGCTTCGCTACCCGGATAAAGGACAGCATAGGTTGTGCCAACTGGGTCAAATGTTTCAACCAACAGTTTAACAATAGCCAATAAAACTGGCCGTACACCGCTATCTATGGATTTAACGAGAAGTACGTGAGGCTTGTTACCTTTATTGGTTGATGATTCTGGAAACTGCCGATTAGCTCCATGTAATAACGAATGGTAGGGCCTGCCACATTCTTTGCACCAGCGTTTTGTCTTCTGCATTTTCGGGTGTAATGGTCGCGAATTAGACATTTGAAGCAGTGGTTGTAGGAGGCGCATAATGCGGCGCGAGCGTTGACAATCATTCGTTTGAAAACGTTACATATCTCGAGCCTGTGGCCTGGATTCTCCTTGCAGGCAGGACACTCTGGGAAGACTGCTACATCCAATAACGATTGCGCAAGGACAGTTGGGTTGTGGTTGTTATAGTTGATGCTGCCCGATTGATTTTGATTGCTGTTGTTTCTATTTGTCGAACCGGGAGCGGGTGGTTTTGCTGCGTTTGCACTGACCGTCGAAGATAGTTTGGCACCACGAAGCTCTTCCGCACCAACAATTGCGTCGATCCAGCTGACAAAATCCTTTAGTGATGGAACTCGTCTCAATTCGTAGGCATACTTGCCCCAATCAGTTTGAAGATTAATCGGTAGCTTGACGTGGAGGGAGCCAACTACCGTGGAGTAAGTGAACAAATCGATGTGTTCAGGCCTACGCTCGAAACGGTGTTATGCACGGCAGTTGCCATGTGTAAAAGGGAATCAAAGTCACCGTTCTTGAAAGGTAGAAGCTGTAGGAGGTACTGATTATGAGCTTGAATAATCAAGGCTGGGTCGCCGTATTTGCTTTGGAGCTGAGCCTACGCTGATTCGAAGGAATAGCCGTCAGTGAAGATATTCGCCATTCTTCGTTGGATACTCTCTAGCAAAGTTTCTTGGAGCGAAAGCAGTTTCACTGACTCCGCGAAGTCTGTGTCGGCTAGAGTGGCTTTAATACCAGCCGCATATTTCGGCCATCTACGGGGATCGCCGTCAAACTTAGCTACTACTAGCCTTGGTTCGCGATAGGATGAATTATGATGACGCGGCGTAACAGGAACTTGATGAATCATATCGCCGATGTTGGGGTTTGTTGCACGAATGCCTTAGGAAGATTGTTCTGATAAGTTTGCAATGGAGACGAAGTTAAGTGGTAATCTTCGAACGCTACAGCTCCGAGTCCCGCAAGAAGTTGCGATTCGCGACGGATTTCCATCATGAGATCCTCTTGTTCACGTTCGTTTTTTGTCGCCAAATCTTTGACTTCTCGTTCTTGCTGAACTTTTTTCTGAACCAACAAGAACTCGAGATTGAGCTTTCGGTTTCTCGCTGCCGTTAATTGAGCAGTAGCGTCAAATTCTTCATCAGGTACGTTTAGATGGCTGGTGTGATCTTGCGGTTCAGGCTGTTGAATAGCACCTGACGAATCGTAAGGCTGAATGGTATTGTTGAGCGATTCTGTTTGGTCGTCGCGTGGATTAGAACAATTAGGTTCATGGCCGCTGTTGGATACATTTCATCCCTGACGACCAACCCTCACTTGACGGACGCGATTGATTGCTTCGACGCAAGTGTTATGCAGCTACATAACATAACAACAATTTTGTGTTTCTATATGCTACCCGATTACCCGACCCGATAATGACAATAACGAGTAATGGAAAGACTCGATTTTGTATTGCAAAAATAGTTCTACTTAGCCGGGGGGTAGGTGAGTCTACCGATGATGCAGTCTACACTTTTCCAGACATTTAATACCTAGGGCAAAAAAAAAAGTGTCTGGACTGACATTACCCAACCCCCCTTATGATGATTTTGCGCCAAAACCGCCCTTCCTCTCCTTAAAAAGGTAAACTATTCATATTTTCTACACACAGATGGCTTTTTCAAAACAAATCGGTGTTCACCTTGTTGTGCAGGATACTGTACATAGTGATATACCTCTAGTTTTGTACGCCACCACTACCTTTTCATTTAATATTTCAACAAGAAAACATTTTTTTTTTTAACAAAAAGGAAAACACAATCGCAGTGGAACAAAAAAATGGAATGAATAAGGGAACGCGAAGGTTAAGTGGGAAGAGGCAGAGTTTCAAAAACTTTTCTTTTCTTTAGCGCCCGATTGCAAAAAAAGGAAAATTTGCAGTGTTCTGCCGAATAAAGCTCTTTCGAATAAAAAACGTATTCTGAATAAGAATACGAATAAAATCTTATTCTTTATTTCGAATAAATTTTTATTCGATTTATTCTTATTCTTTATTCTCGAATATTTTTTACCTGTATTTTATTTTTATTTTTTATTCGATTATCCAAAATTTAAATGGAAAATCGAATAAAAAATAAAGTTCCTCTAAGTTTAAAAATCTTTGTTCCCACTAGCCGTTGCTCTTTTGTTTGGAGTTATTTTTTCCGTTTAGCCATTGAAAATGTCATGAGGCCAATAATTGTCTGCTACTAGCACACTCTTGAATTAGTGATACTACTTCTGGAAGAACTTAAAGTACAAAACTAAGCTGTTACGTTTACGTATTAATTTGGACTTGTTTCAATTTTAATTTTCCGTTTTCATTTTCTACTGTTCCATGAATCTGGATTCCGTTGATTTTGAAGTTTTTTTTGTTTGATTTGATTGGACTGGCTGTGTCACCAAAATAAAGAAATCACTTGCTTAATTATTTATTATTAATTGTTTTTAATTTTATGATTCAAAAATCGAAACATCATCCTTAAATTAAGAAAATCATTAGAATTTATTTTATTCGAAAATTTATTCGAAAATTTATTCGAAATACGAATAAAAATAAATTTTATTTTTATTCTTTATTCTTTATTCTTCATTTTTTTTTTTATTCTTTATTCTTATTCTTTATTCGATTCAATTTTCATTTCATTCGTATTGATATTCAAATAAATTTTTTCCTTATTCGGTAGAACACTGAAAATTTGGTTTGCGGGTGGAGGTGGATTTCGAAATGTTCCGCATGGCGCATGGCCGCTCAAAATGGATTTTTGAAACCGACATTTTCATGCATTTGTTCGATAATTGCACTTAGATTTTAACAAGTTTCGTAATTTACGATTTAGAACTCGGTGGCTAGTAGCAGTATACCATACAGAAGAAAACGGCCGCCTGCCGTTAAGTAGAGTGGGACATACCTTGAGAGATTTTCTTCTGTTTCCACTTGTCACCTGAATTGTTCGTCAAATGGGTTTCGGCACCAATGTGACGGATGGGGAATCCGCAATATTGTTTCACGGAAAGAAAGTAAGACACAGGACGACTTTGAATTGAATACGGAAAAAGAGTTTCTATTTTTTTTGTTGCTCAGCAAAAAAGACAGGACTACACTTTTAAGAATGTCGCCGGCAAGTGCCTTTTTTTTCGTCTGCTTCGCTGCCACGGTGCCGCTTCTCTTTTCCTTTGGTGCTGGTGCGCCACAGTATTTTTTAAAATGCACCAGTAGTGGTATCTCTCAATAACAACCCGATATACCCAGACTTATCCTCTGCGACATTACTTTCATTCACCCTGCCATGGAAAACCCTAATAGAGGAGACTATAACCTCTGAAAACAATATCCCAGAGAGAATTTTGTCATAAAGTAGAGAAAGCTCGTAGAGCTTACAGCGTACTTGGAAAGCTACATTCTCAAAAAAAGTAAACCTTATCAAACAACCACTACAAGAGCGAATTTAAATCAATTAGAAAAAAAAGAGAAAAGAGGATAACAGAACACTAAATAACGCCCTATAACTTAACACTCATTCACTGCTAAAACATGCACTTGAAAAAACCAACGGTACCACACACGAAGCAGCCAACGAGACCGCAGAAGCTTTAAAAAATCAACTAGTGAAATCTGGTGAAGAAAGTAACCTGGTAGATACCCTTATACACCGGTTGAAAATTATACAACGCAAAGAAAAGGAATCTTGAGTGAAGGCCTTTCAAAAAAGGAATTCTCGACCAACAAGTGGAAGAGAGAAAACTAAAAGACCGAATAATTTCTGAAAATACCAATCGACGAAATCAGATCGAGAGAAATAAAAAGGCAAAAAGGTCGAAGTACACAGCAGCGACTGAATACTTAATTAAGGGTCTTTCAGTAGGAAAAAGCTACTGAAAAAATTAAGTATCCTTAAATGATACCTGATTTTGAAAAAAGATAATTAAAATTTTGTTTACCCTACTAAAACTCAGTTTCATACCTATCCTATCGATTTTAAGCATTGAAAATTTTTTTTAAGTGTGACAAAATGCTTTTTAAGTATTTAAAATATTAAAGTATCCTGCGTAGCATAGGGGAGGGTGGGGCTAGTTGGTAGAGTTTTTTTAATTTCTTCTCTGGTTTCTTTAATTTTTCATATTTTGACACCCAAAACATTGAAAAAGAAAGCTCAGATAACCAGCTTTCTCTTGCTATTTTTTAATTTGATCTACGTTGAAGAATTCATATCGAAATCAACGTTCAAAAAGCTAAAAAAAATTTGCCTACATGCCCCACTAACGGGGTAAGTTGGCAGTGGTAGTGGGGTAAGTTGGCCCCATGTATTTCAAATACGGATTTCAGTGTAATGTTGATGTTGTAAACAAACTAGAATAACATTACAATAAACAAACATCCTATAGTTATTTTAGAGTGGGAAACTCAGAAATAAGTTGTGATAACTTACATAAAGATTAATAGCCTTAAATGCAAAAATTATAAAAATATATACATAATTCAGGCAAACATTTCACAGGTGAACATCGTATAAAGTGAAACACCTAAAATTTGCCAAATTTTGGCATCTAATGCATACCACTGTTTACCATAAGTCATATCTAGCAAAAATTCGACTTACAATTCCCTGACATTTTGACAGGCTATGTACTATACATATGCATGTATAACGCCTATGCCGACATGCCCCATGTTGCAATGTATCAACTTGCCCCATCCCGGGGTTTATTAAAATAAAAATTTTTATTACTCCTTTATAATTGATCTTAACCTTCTTAATCGTTTAACCTTCTCAGATCATTTACGTATCTGCATACGATTGTAAAAATCTGAAAATCACAGGCATATTGGATATAAACTCACCATACTATTGCAAAAAAGAAAACTCTGACACCAGACAACATCATCTACGTTTCCAAACCAGTTACACGTTAATGAACACAAACTAAAACCTGGAAGGGATGGGCTTGTAAACAATGGATAAAGACGAAGAGGATGAAGGAAATGGAATGAAAATGGAACAACTAAACATCCTAAAGGACTTAGTTAGTGTTAACCCCGCTTTAATAGTGTTATTTTGGTATTTATCTGATTTTTTTTTCTGTGTTTGTGTAGGCGCCCTTTGCGATCGCTGGAGGGGAGACATGTCTGGATTTGTCTGACCTTGACTGAACTCACATTCCATCGTTTTTGCTAATATGTTACCCTCCCTTACACTTCCGCCACCTCACTCACCCCTTTTACACCTCTAGGAATAATAATTTTGCACTCTCACCCTTCTTTTTTTTAAACTCCTCATTGACATGGTGGTTGAACAATTCTCGTCAGTTTTGCAAACTTTGTCCAATTTATCATGGTTAATACCTTTTCAGGGTCATCGATTGGTAAATTTCAGTGCCCAGCACGTGTGCATTTTCAATCCTTGATACCGTCGATCGTCGAATGTTTATTTCCTTTTTCGTCAGTCTCGTGCATTTTCTAGATTTGGATCTCAAAGGTTTACCAACCGAGAGAACATTATGTGTTAAATACAACAACAAGAGTGACAGCTTCATTTTTCGTTATCTTCATCATCTTCGTCCACGTTAAATCCGACATTAAAGCAAACACTAAGCGTCAACTTTTGAGTGCGATTGCGACCTTATATTGTCACGTGGTCAATGACCACGTTATGTGATCCGGTATGCAATGCTACCGGACGTGTGACGTCAGTGTTCCCCCCCATATATAGTCCCCCGTTGTCGTGTATCAAGCCCCCAGTCTTAGTCTTGTGAACCGTCAATACAACATACTGTTACATGGTGGAGATGCAGAACCCCCGGTAAGTCTCTTTTGTGGTTGTGTTTCTCTTCGATTCTGTGCTGCGGAGGCGGTGGCTGTCAGGGACCCCTGAGAGTCGACGACCCAACTGGTTTTAGTACCTTAAATTGTTGGGGTACGGGGTCACGGCTCCGACCGTAGGGCAATCGGGGGAAGCATAACGAAGGAGAGACGCCGGGGGGAAAACGGTGAAAAGGGCTAAGGCGGGGCAGACGGGTACATTGAGGGAACGTGGATAGCGGAAACCGGAGGAGATGAAGAACTTCGCGACCACGTTGAGCTGTCGCTGTCCGGGGCAGCGCAGAAGTGGTACTCATACAAAGAGGCCGCGGGACAACTAGCAGCCGAATGAGAGGATGTTGCAGGACCGCCAATTGTACCCGGAGTAAAAACACAGCTGTTGGAGCAATTCAAGCCAATCAATCAGAATCGATTCAATGAAGCGAAACTGAGAGAACGCAAACAAGGAATCGAGGAATCCACGATCGAGTATTTTTACGACATCATGGATTTATGCCGCAGAGTAGACCCGAATATGTCCGAAGCTACGAGATTGGCGCACCTATGGAGAGGACTCAAGCCAAGTTTACTAGAGAAACTCTGGAGTTTGAAACCCAACTCATGTGACGAATTCCTTCAAGAAATTAAGCGGTATCAGGAAATGACTTCTCGAGCAAGACACGAGGAATGGGCGATGGGCGTGGTCGGAAAACCAACACCAACGGCGGGAAGTGAGAGAATGGATCGAATAGAAAAATTGCTAGAGGGACTGATGGGAGCCGTTGCATTAAGGAACGCATCAGGGGCAGCCGCACAGCAAGGAGAAAGAGCGGAGAGTCAACAGTATCGGTCGGATAACCGATCGATACTGAAATGGACTTCGGATGGGGAACCTATCTGCAGCAGATGTAAGACGGAGGGACACATCGGGAGAGAGTGTCCAACAAGAACAAATGGTCAGGGAGGCCTGAGGGGTCGGACACCGGACGGACAGGTCGTATGCTACGGGTGTGAAGGGATAGGACACATACGTCGTGACTGCCCGAGCTCCCAGCGAGAAGGAGGGGCACCACAACAGCAACGGCAGGTGCGATTCACTGGAGAGGGTAGGCAAGTAATTGGTCTAGTAGGGACACAGCATGTAGACCCGGAGGTGCTAGCATGGCCAATTCTGAAAATCGACATCCAGAGGATGGTAGTACTGGATGTGTGGTGCTGGGGAAAACGGGTGGCTGCCGTGATAGATACAGGGGCGGGAGTGTCCGTGTGTTCGCCCAAATTAGTAAGAGAACTAGGGATAACAGTGACACCATGGCGCGCAAATCGTCTAGTATCAGTTGACGGCAAGGAGATTCAACCGGGAGGAGCCGCAATGCTGTCAGTATCAGATGGGAGGATGACCGTCAAGGGAGAGGCTTTGGTTCTGAACGGCGACATCGACTTACTTCTGGGGAAAGACATGTTGGAAAAACTTGGAACGCGGATGAAGATTGGGGCGCTACCGGAGATCTTCATTGGAGACACTGCCATGGGAGCACCGGTGGAAGAGATGACGGAGGAAGCACCGAAACTAGTAGTCCAGAATGGATGCGAGGTCCCACCCCGATCGAGGAAAGTGGTCGCAACTCAACCACTAGATTTGAATGGGTTTGGCGAAGGTGCACTGATGGAACCATCCCAAGCATTGCAGACGACGAAAAGGGTGTCGACGGGTAAGGTCCTAGTTAGCGGCGTGGGAACAATCGGACAGATGGCGATAACCCACTTATCGGACCACAAACAATGGATCGAAGAGGGGACGGTGTTAGGAATAATCGAGCCAGTGACCGAAATCAAGGAGGGAGACACGCCAGTAGCCGTCGCGACAGCAGAGGCAGAGAAGAAAGCGCGTCGGGAGCACAAATTTGACAGCAGGATTGGAGAAGGATTAATGCCGACAGACAGAGAAAAGATCCGAGAAGTGTTAGTGGAATATGGCGACTATTTTTCGCGGCCCGGAGACCAACTAGGACTGAGTACGGCAGCAGGGCAGACAATAGCGGCCAGGGGAAAGGACATCCGTGACCGAGAGGCTGAAACTAGAGAGACTATACCCCTGGACGAGGAGGTGCAAGAAGCTCGAAATGAAAGTGTGGACGATCAGGTGCGTCGATCAACACGAGTCCGGATGCCACCGGTACGATACGGACAAATGCCGCAGGTGGCAGTGGGGGCTCTTCTCCTTCTGCTAGGACTACTAGGACCGCGGATGGGGGAACTTTTCCCACCTACTCAACTGCGGTCGGTAGACGACTCAGTAGACGACTCGGAGAGGGAAAAACGGGCGGCGGAACATCATACATACCCATTCGAGCTATGGGGTGTGGGAGCAGCGTTGTTTATGGCCAGTGTGGCTGTGTTCAGCATCCAGTGGTGCCGTGGGAGAAAAGGAGCCGTTAATAGGGCTGACCTTCGGGAACGCCTACGGATAGTGGAGGAGTTCGTAGAAGAAGAAGCTAAGAAGCGACGTGCGCGGCGGTGGAGTACCGCCGAAAAAAAGGATGATGTTTTTGTTTTTTTGGGGGGGTGTCATGTGGCCTATATCATGTACCAATGTTCCCGGTTTTCTTTCGGTATATCTTTTTTTGTAATGTTTGGTTTTTTAGTAATGCATTCGGGGACGAATGCAGCTAGAGGGGGGGATGTCACGTGGTCAATGACCACGTTATGTGATCCGGTATGCAATGCTACCGGACGTGTGACGTCAGTGTTCCCCCCCATATATAGTCCCCCGTTGTCGTGTATCAAGCCCCCAGTCTTAGTCTTGTGAACCGTCAATACAACATACTGTTACAATATGAACCCCTGGGATTTTTATCACCAGTGATACTTAGCGCTAAATGGTTGCTACAAGAATTGTGGGTTGTCAGGGTTGACTGGGACGAACCAATCCCTGAGATAATTAAACAACAATGAAAAAAGGTGGACTGCTAGCCTCAACAACCTTGAAGCGTTCATCGTCCCACGAACTCAAATTTCTTCCTATGACATCAAAGATATTGTCACACGAGTTGTATTGGAACAAGAATAAACGAATACAACAAGTGATGACTTAAATTCTAGACAATTATTCACTTTTAACTAATAACAATAAGGGATGACCATACCAAACTCGGAGAGCGTCTGAAGACTCCAGGGAACTACCAGGGAACTCCTCTTACGGAGCCCAGCTCCGGAAGCTCACCCGATGGAAACTCCTCTAACGCAGATTCGGGGCAGTGTTTTATACCGTCGCGCGAATTACTCCCCTTCCGGACTGCATATCTGCGTATCTTTCTTAGAGCGTACTTCTCCCGATAATTTCTTCACCACGATCGCAGCGTTGTCCAAGGAGCGGATGACTCATCTCTGTGAAGAGATAACCAATCTCCCTTTTCACCCGCGACAGGTCCCCCTTCTTCAAGACAGGCGACCCGACTGTACTAATCTTCTGCGATCCACGAAGGTTGATGAGACTAAAAATCAGCTTGTGTCCTCTTGGCAAATAAGGGAGTTTTACTCCTTCGTTTTTCTTCTTTCCGTTTGCGCTTACTTGTTTAAATGTTTCTTGTATTTCCCGGATAGTCTTAAGGATTTTCCCTTTTTTTTTTTTTTTTTTTTTTCTTTAAACCGCCTGCCTTCGGCCACGGAAGAGGCGCTGCAATCGCATATCTTCCGGCCGTTTGAGATTTAACATCCACTCGTTCGGGAGCCTTGTACACTTGAACCAGCTCCCAATCTTTTGTAGGTAGAATGTTATTCAAAGCGCTCCATCCATTGGTGCGCATCTTCTTCTGAATTTTTTCAGAAGATTGGCGGGCTAATACATTTTCTGACAGCTTCCATAGCTTGTCTTTGCGGCTGCTCAATATGCCTTGATGGCAATACAAATTGTTGTACCCCGACCGGAACAACTGGACTCGTCGCCGCTCTCAAATCAACCTCGGTTTCTGGATCCGAGTATAAGCCTCTTGAAGTCTCGACTGATTCACCCTTGCTGTCAGCTTCTTCGGTCAAATGGTCCTTTGGAATAGGACCTTCAAAATTTAGGGCTTCACCAACAAAGGAAATTCCACTCTCCAACGATGAGGCTGGGGTAGGTGAAGTTTCTACCGGAACGCTTGACAGTTCTCGAAGCGGATGTAATCGTCGGCTGGGGTCTCTTGGGCAACTAGGTAGCCGTTGGTTTGTCCTCTTTGGCATCGGCAAACAATGACTGCAGCACGACTTCATTTACTCTCAGGCCACGAGCTGCGTCTTCAATTATTGCCACACCACAGCAAAAAATTTGTTACTTACTGGTAACGAGCTGCGTCTCAAAAATTAAAACTCTGCTGCACTAATTCGTCACTTACGGGTAACGAGCTGCGTCTTCACCAATTGTCACACGAGTTGTATTGGAACAAGAATAAACGAATACAACAAGTGATGACTTAAATTCTAGACAATTATTCACTTTTGACTAATAACAATAAGGGATGACCATACCAAACTCGGAGAGCGTCTGAAGACTCCAGGGAACTACCAGGGAACTCCTCTTTTGGAGCCCAGCTCCGGGAGCTCACCCGATGGAGACTCCTCTAACGCAGATTCGGGGCAGCGTTTTATACCGTCGCGCGAATTACTCCCCTTCCGGACTGCATATCTGCGTATCTTTCTTAGAGCGGACTTCTCCCGATAATTTCTTCACCACGATCGCAGCGTTGTCCAAGGAGCGGATGACATCTCTGTGAAGAGATAACCAATCTCCCTTTTCACCCGCGACAATATTCAGCTGCACGCCTTTTGTGAGGCATCCACCGTAGACTTTGGCTCTGTGGTACATCTAAGAGTAACCTACTGCAACGATCTCGTCGACGTGAATTTTGTCGCGTAAAAGTCCTTTGTGGCACCCCGTCGTCCGATTACCATTCCGAAATTAGAGCTCTAAGGAGCAGTTGTGGCACTGTGACTTGCAAAGTTCGTTCAATCGATAATTCGTATCAAAATCGATCGAATCTTCTATTGGTCTGACCCTAAATCTGTCCCCCAGTATACAGTCATACGTGCAAGTTTCTTTAGCAGGCAAATGGGTCTATATCCTTTCATTTGGTTTGGACGGAAGGGATACTATGGTGCCTACCTTACCCTCGTTTTCTTTCTATTTTTCTCTTCCTCTACGTTTCAGTCAATTTTCCTACTTTTAATGTTGCACTTTTTTCGCGGGTTGCAAAGAAAGAGAAATAGGAATAACATAAAGGGGTACGGTAGGCATCAAACTATCCCCTCCATCGAAAAGAAATAGAAGGATATAGACCCATTTGCCTGCTAAAGAAACTTCCACGTATGACTGTATAGCCTCAAAGACTTGTCCATTTAAAACGTTCGTCACTAATCGAATATCCAATATCTTCAGAGCATTTCAACCGATTGAATGGCGACATGTCCCAGGTATAAAAAATCCAGCTGATGACTGCAGTAGAGGACTATTTCTTGATGAAATAATGGAACATAATCGTTGTTTGAATAACTCAGCCTTCTTGCATCAAGATAAAGGTGCCTGACCGATAACCGTCAAATTTTCAGAACCTTCTGTCTAAGATCCTGAGGTATCAGCCAGCAACTGGATTTGGCTCATTTACGGCCCCGCTAAAGAAAATAGACTCCGTTCACTTTTAGAACGAAAATTACACGTATGATTTCATGATGCGAGTTGTTTGAGGGATGCTTCGTTTCATTCCCTACTAAGAATTGAAATCGCCTGGTCTTGACAAATCGTTCATTGGTGTTAAATGCATTCAGTTAGCTGCTAATCATTGCATAAAATCAGCACAATTGGAGAAATATTCTGAAGAAATCGAGGCTTTGAAAATAAAAAAACCATTACACTAAGTGTGACACTAATAACCGTATCACCATTTCTGGATCAGGAAGGAATACTACGAGCGTGAGGTCGCTTAAACTATGCCCATCTGATGTTTGATGTCAAACATCCAAAAATCCCTTCTCATGATCATCCACCCACTTGTTTAATCATATCGTCATGAGAGAGCATGATCTACTGTCTAATCCGTCTCCAGAAAGACTTGTAAAGTTTCCAAACCGTGTTTTACTCCAGAGGGGAGTCTTCTCAGTACTCTGAGACAAATCTGATTATGCTATTACACTCATACGTTTTTATACAACAGATTGAAGGTTAAGGAGGGAGGGGTTTACAATAACTTTAACTTCTGTAATTACCAATCAGTCTAAGGAAAGGTTGCATACGTGACGACCTTCATGCTAGGTGGAGTTGCTGTTGCTGGGTGGGGTTGCTGCTGCCTGTTACATTCCTTCCCCCTTCAGCAAGAAGAAATTGGTCCTCCAATTTTCCTCTCCGTCATTCGATTTCATTCTTTTCCCGACTTCTTTTCGGCATGTGGCATGACAACAGTTAGAAGAAAACTTGTTTTTTTATTTTACCGGTCAGCAGTTTAGATAGAAACTTATAATTAGCATAGAAAGATTTGTCTTAATTAGACGAAGTTAACCATACCTAGTGTATGGGGGTACAAATCATGTCTTGAGGTTGTAAATCTACTTTGAAAATATTCATTAACCGAAGCTTCCCCACGCGTCTGGCGGGGTAATACCCGCTTACCCCACGCAAATTTTGCTCTTATTCCCTTGAAGCGTAGGGGAAAATTTTACCCAAAAATGCAAAAAAAATTAAAATTTTTGTATCGTCACAGAACACTGTTTATATGTCAGTATTCTAAAGTTCAATATCCCAAAATTTGGTGCGAAAATAATCTGTTAGACTTATACAACAACAATTGTCATTGTTTACTGGAAGCTTTACAATAGAGCATGCAGTGTGCGACGCGGATGATCCGCGATCAAATCCAGTTAGATCTACATCTAAACTTCGGATAATTTTAAATTTTTTGGTAAAATTGTCCCTTACGCCTGAATGCTAATTATAAGTTTCTATCTAAGAGTTAGGGAAATTAGGATACTACCAAATACACAAATTGTTTCAATTTGCCCCGTTCTTCGCTATTTACAGCCGCGGCTGTAAGTTTCTTTACTTGTAGCTCAAAAACTCGCCTTTTTACTGTGTTTTGGCGGATGGTATGAGCCTATATGCAGAGACCTTATTTGTTAATTTTTTTTGGTTTTTTACACCCTACCCCTTCACCCATGTTTACTTAACTCTTCTTTTATCGACAATAGAACAAGTGACTGACGCGTACCCCCTACTGTTTTACGAACGCACCTTACTATTTTAAGAGAGAAATTGCGGCTGGCGGCCATATTTATCTCGAAACAAACATGGTTTCCAGCCGCAATAGCTAATCTTAAAACACCAAGGTGCGTTTGTAAAACAAAGGCGGTACGCGTGAGTCATTTGCTCTATTAATATTTTACCACGATGTGTCCTACGATTACGCAGCCCTATTGTTCCGGCAAAGAGTTAAATTTATTAGTTGTCTTATTTGTAGAAGCGGCCACTAGAGACCTATTCGCTTTATATCCCTCTTTTGTTTTACCTCCCCCCCTCTGTTATGTGTCTTTGTCCCCGTTACCCACGTAAGAAGACGCTAGGAAGGGTAATAGACCCTATTATAGGACACAGTCTCTCCCTTGCATTTTTGTAACCTACCCAGACGGACGTGTCGTCTTATTCTCTTCACACATAAGGTGTGCCTCAACTCTATTCTGCAGTACTTACAACACTGCCGTATTCGCCACACACATAAGGTGTGACGCTATAGTCCTTACAACACTATAGCCAACTATATCAATACAAGCTTAAGGATATCCCATCTCGAATCTACTTAACTTTTCTCTGCTAAACTGAGGAGCTACCGAACAAAACGAACCGAACCAGAGCCGAACCGGAGCCGCACCAGTAAGCAATTAAAGCATCTGGTATGACCCGAAGCTTTACTGGAAGTTAAAGATTGTAAGATATCTCGATTAACACAAGGTTAGTCATCAAATCATCAAAATACCACGTGGACTATTCAACCAAACATCGTTTGTCAAGTTACCCTGTTAAGATCTCTATCTAGTTCAAGCAGCAGTCAAAATGGATGATCCAGCCCTTTTTGCAGCAAACAATGCAGCAGCAAGAATTGCAGCGACGTCAAGGTCGCATCCCGTTAGCCCTTCTGTTTCCATAACAATCATGGATGCAGCAGCAGAAGCAGCAGCCCAAGCAGTCGTCTCTGATCCTGTCATCGCAGAAATCGCATGGTTAACACGAATACGAACCACTACAAGACGTCAGATCACGAACACGTGTACGCAGTTTGCATCAGCCATCAGAAAAGGAGAATCGCGAAGTGGTTTGAAAGTCCTTGTAGAGTACGCAATGGAGTTGTTAAAAGAAGCACGTTACTTCAACAATCAACTTCTAGAAGGGACAGAGCCGGAAGAATTTGACCGGCAACACGAGGCACATACTAAGTACGTCCAGCAAATTAAGGCAGTGGAGACAGAGCTCCAACGGTATCTCGCCTCACTCGTACATTTACTACCGTCAATCAGAGGTAATCAACCACCTCCGGAACCATCAAGGTATTTCCCGCTACAAGGTAGTCAGCAGCAACACGGACAATCGCAGCAAGATGAACGCCACCAAATTCGGACCTCTCTACACGGTAGTCAACACCCGTTATTAGGATCACAAGTAGCTACACACACACAGCGCCAAACTAAAGCCCAAGACAGAAACTAAATGCAGCCCAGTTGGATTTACAGGAAGCAGAACGAGCATTACAATCGCTCCAAGTGGAAGAGGACGGAGATCACAATTCATTTGCATAATTCTGCGACAACGATGCAGTTAATAGATGGTGCCAAGACAACAGACAGTGGGGAGCAACAAGAGAAACCTACCCACATCATCCAGAGGCCCCAGACGACTGGATCAATATGTATCGTCTTGGTCTTTTGCGCCCACCTATACGCATGGAATCCGGAACACATCCAGCAGTACGAGCAGAGTTACCTGATTTCGGGGGAAAAGCTTTAGAGTGGTTTGCGTGGATAAATTTATTCCGCGTGCGTATCCGTATCTCCAATTGCAGACGTCTGCACCATGGTTTGCTCCACGACCAGTCAAAAGAAAAAGATGGATCCGTTTGTCCAGCCACTGCACGTACCAGCAAGTCAAGAAGAAAAAATGCAGCCGTCGGCATGATCCAACTCGATGTCCTAGATGCTGAGGGAAGAACCGTAAAAGCCAACGTGTTTCTCGACGAAGGTAGCGACAGCACCCTTTTCAAGGAGGGATTTATTCGTCGGTTCAAGCTAAGCGGATATCCACAAACACTTTCCGTTGATTGCGCTGGAGAAGTCTTAGGAAGTACACTTCAGGTCGTATCCGACTTAGGGCTAGACTGCCCACAGGCGACTTAGTGACACTGCAAGGTTCGACCATGCCTGCTGTCACAAGTTCGGTTCCGCTTGTAGATTTGAACACATTCAAGAAACGTTGGAGACTTTTGGCAGTTCTTCCTGTTGAAAGTAATGGCGGACGCATAGACATTCTTCTTGGAATAGATCAAGCACACCTGACGGCAGCTATTGAATCCCGCATAGGACGAGAAAACGAACCAACAGGGATTCGCACTCGTCTTGGATTGATTGTAAGAGGAGTAATCGGGACTACAATCAGAAATCTGATGGTGAGGACACAGCAGTGTTCGCTAACATCGAAGAAGAAGGAGATGCATTGGAGAAGCAGATGAGCCGCTTCTGCTATACCGAAGATTTTGGGACGGAGTACAAGATTGATTGCGTTTCCGAAGCAAATAGACAAGCTTTCAACATTCTAGAGAGCGGAACAGGTAGATTAGCCGTCGGTTAGGAGACACTTATAATCCTATAATTTATGAGGCACCCATAATCTTCCACTTGGAAGATTGGGGAGCCAAATTTACCAAATAACCACAATTTGACTGAAAGAAGATTGGCAACCCTGTTGCACCGGTTTAAACAATAACCCGATTGCGGACAGGAGTATACAAAGGCCATAGAAAAGAGCTTCGAAAAGGGCTATACTATTGTGTTGAAAGATGCTGATTACGATCCACCGGAGAGATCTCGCTCACCGTGGGGTGAGAGAAGGTACAAAGCTACGCGTCGTGTTTGACGCTGCAGCGCCGTTCAAGGGAAATGTCTGAACGACAGTATCCTCAGGGTTCCGGCTTTACAAACCCCACTGCCATCAGTTATCCTCAAATTTCGTCAGATTGCGTGGGCAGCTGACATAGAAGCTATGCTTAGCCGAAATTGGCTGAGACAAGGAGACGCACGGTACTTCCAGTTTCTATGGAAAGGAGACGGAGAGGAGGAAGCTCGCGTGTGTGAAATGAAGAAACTCCCTTTTGGTGCTCCCTGTTTGCCGTTTATCGCGATAAGTACCACCCGGAGAATTGCTTCCGATTTCAGTGATGATTCAAGAGTAATCGAAGCAATAAACAAAAAGATGTACGTTGACTATTACCTTAGCTCCGCCAAGTCACTGGAGGAGGGTATTGAAGAAGCTATAGGTGTTAAAGAAACTTTAGCAAAGGGAGACATGCACCTTCAAGGTTGGATATCCCATTCCGCAGCCTTTCTCAAAACAGTAGCACCTGCAAGCATAGGTGTTAGTTCAAAGCTGTCCGAACTTTTGTTAAGCAGTAACGACTCTGAGAAAGTCCTTGGCGTTTTCTGGAATCCGAAATCGTAGACGTTAAATTTCAGACTAGGCGGGCTGGAAGAATTAGTCTACCCTCGCGCCGGAATTGCAAGTAAAGTGGTGAGTCTGTTCGCGGAAGGCAGCGCCTCTTATCGTTAAAGCCAAGATCAAGCTTAGAGAGCTTGGAACAAAAGCGCTCCAGTGGAACGATAGCGTCAGCAATGAAGACCATGATTGGTGGGACACATGGTTTAGCACTTTGACGCAGCTCAAAATCATCGACATTTCTCGCTGCTTATTCCAAGATGAAGAGAATATTGTCCGATCGGAGCTTCACGCATTTGGAGACGCATCGGAGGAAGCCTACGCTGCCGTGATTTACATTACGAATCAGTACTCAGACGGACGAGTACTAGTACGGCACGTGTGGGCAACAACAAAATTAGCACCCAAGAAAGACGGTCTTTTAATACTCGGTGGACGAGCCGGGCGAGGCAAATTGCCCTACGAAGAGTTACATCCGCCATTGCTACCCGTGCAACATAGTTTTACAAGAGCCATCGTTCGCCTGTTCTACGTTTTATTGAAGCACGTTGGAACAGACTACCAGATTTGTTACATCAGACAGCATTCTGGATACCAAGAAGCAGAGAACTAGTCAAAAGCAGTGTTCTGTCGAAAAAAAACATTGGAATAAAATTTTGAATAGAATAACGCAAAAATTCGAATATTTATTCATTATTCGTCGAATAAAAATTTTACTTATTCGCATTCGTTATTCTTATTCGTTGTAACTCCAAATTGTATCATTTCGAATACAATTTCGAATAAATAATTTTATTTTTTTTGGCAAAAATTCTCATTTTTATTGCTGTTTAGTAGAAACATTTTCACTTGTTCAAAAAATGTTGATGAAATTGCTAAATTAACGCAGAAAATGTTTATCCAGTTACGACTAAACTGGAAATCGACTAACATTGCAATTAGAAACACGATTAAACAGCTTAAGTTTTTGATACTTTTAGAAACATATAATTTGGAAGCTAAAATGTTGCTTTAAACTGCTAATGATCATATAAAATTTATTTTATAATATTATATTGGGATACGTGGATGAACAAAATCAGAACTCGAAAAATTCTAAGCGTGGTTTTAAGTCCAGAAATCACTTAGATTAACTAACTGATTTGTAGTTATAACTAGCTATTTACTTTAGGTAACATGTCATGATATAGCCATATGCTTTTCAAAAATTAGTTAGCCGTATCGTTAAATTTAGGTGGTTTTCCCTGAGATAAAAACATGATTTACAAAAGTAGTCTTAAATTTTTAATCATCGATATATAGGGTTTTTTTCTAAAATTTAAATTGCATTTTAACTAAAAATGGGAGCCATTTTTTACAGTGCAGTCGACGCATGAATTTTCATAGGATTAAAAATTTAAAATAACTGATTGCACAGTAGGTTCCAAAAGTATCCGAACATATTCCGTTTTTGGACTATTTTAGCATGGGGTGAAATGACGGAGCTAAATGATGAAAAGAATACTATGTATATAATAGAATACTATATATATATACAAGAGTATAAGAATACTATGTATATAATAGAATACTATATATATATACCAGAGTATAAGAATACTATGTATAATATATATAGTATTCTATTACTCTGGTAAAAGTATAGGGATAAAAAAACCAATTTGGGTGAAAATTGTAGCACTGAGAAAACCGCAAAAACAGCGTTTTTGCATAAGGTTCTCTCAGGCTTCCAAAGACTTCTGTTAGGTACTGCATGTTAAAGAATTTATATCCAAAGAAACGTTCAAAAAGCAAAAAAAAATTTCTACATGCCCCTCTAACGTGGTAAGTTGGCATTGGTAGTGGGGTAAGTAAGCCCCATGTATTTCAAATGGGAATTTCAGGCAAATGTTGATGTTGCAAACAAATTCGAATAACATTACAATGAAGGAAAATTCTATAGTTATTTCTGAGGGGGCCTGAAAAAATAAAAAAATTATATACGTAATTCATGCAAAGTTTTCACAGGTGAACATCCTAGAACGCGATACACACCTAACATGTGCCCAATATTAACCTCTTATGCATAGTACTGTTCACCATAAGTCATATCTACCAAAAATTAGACTCAAAATTCACTGACGGTTCTCTCTAAAAAGGGATGTTTAGAAAACAATAATAGACAAAATTTTTCTTGCGCGTTTTCTTTACAAATTCTTCTGAAAAAGGCAAATAATTTGTATTGAAAAGAGGTTTGCCGTTCAACCGCCTTCGTAATCCCCCTAAAGGTCACTCCTCTTGCGCTCAAAGGAAAAAAAAAACGCCTCCTATCGTCTCCCTTTTCGCGAAAGCCAGACACCTTCATCGAGCGACCGCTCATTACTGAAAACAAAAGTGAAAAATTCCCCTCCTTTTTCCAACTTCTATCCCATGACCTTCATGTTCACTGCAATTAGGTCTTAGGTTGAGCTAATGTTTGAGTTAAAACAATAACACTGTTAAAAAGGGTACCACTTATTTGGGGTTAACAACCCCGAAAAATGTGAGAATGTACGAAATTTAGACTTTTTCTAAAATTTCGGGGTTTTAACTACTATTCACATTTTTTTTCAAATTCAATGCAAATTTTTTGGACAACGGAGTTTGTATACAAAGAGAAAAATATTTTCGAAGAAAAGACGCATGTAATATTATTCATAAAAGTAGTCTACATACAAACAGGAACGAAAAGAGGCAGGATGAAACTGATAGACATGAAATTCTTCAGTTTTGAGAGATTCTGAGCAATTTGAAAATTATCTGGTGTTTTTTCAATTATAGGAAAGACTGGACTTTTTTAAAGAATAATGCAGTTCGATAAACCTTACAAATTAAGAAAAAATTTTCTCAGTGAGAAGCAATATTTAAAATCATACCAAATTCTTGAGCTGTGTGAAATAATGGGACCCAAAATCAACCTTTCTTTAACACTGTTAAAACTCAGACTATTGTTTTGGGTTGCTCATTTAATGTTTTTTAATTATGTCAATTTAAGTTAGGTAATATTTATCAACTTCACCAATTTTATTAATCGGTGATGTTCGAAAACAGAGTTTCAGCACGTAAAATCGAATGTTACCATAACTTAAAAAATTTTCCCCTAAATTTTCCTATCACCTAACCGACTTTAATTATATTTTAAGAGATGTTTGCCAGTCATATATCATCGAATGTAGCTCAGTGGCAAAGCATTGGAATACAAATCGAAACATCTGGTGTTTGAGTCCCGTGGCATACTAATATTTTTTTCATTCCCTATCTATAATTCCCCACAAATTTAGGGTTAACCCCAAAAATTTCGTATTGCGATACGATACAAAGTTTTCGGGGCTGAGAACCCCAGATCTCATTTGCCGAATTTTTCGGACAATTAACCCCGAAATCAGTGTTTCGGATTTTCTAAATTTGCCGGATTTGACTCAAATCCAAATCATTGCGTGTGTTTTGAAATCCGTTCCAAATCCTAAGTTCGAAAAAATCAGCAAAATCCAATCCAAATCAAATCCAAATCCAAATCCAAATCATTTTAAATTTGAGAAAATCCGATCCAAATCCGATCCAAATCCGATCCAAATCCAATCCAATTCACAATCAATTGTTAATTTTATGATTGCAACATGTAACACTTAGTTACATACAAGTTCTTCTACATATTTCTGTGTCAAGGTAAACCTTTTTTAAATTTCCATTTATTTTTTTTACTTTAATCCCTAATTTAATATCATATAAAAACCCAAGACTTAATTGGATTAGTTTACTTTTTAATAGAATTTTTGCTAAAAAGTCTGTTCGACTTTTGATTTCTTACAAAATCCATATTTTTTTTTAAACTATAATAACAGGTTCCTTTAGATTTCTTAAGTTGGATTAAATCTTTATATTTCTGAGTATAGAGCAGTAAAACATCCTGCGTTGCGCGTTTTCCACAAATGCGAAAATCTCATTTGTGTCCAAGTTGGACTGCTGCGGCTGCAGCGTCTTATGGAGAAACCATCTTCTTCACGTTAAAAATTAAGTTTTCATAACTATAATTTAGATTTCCCCCTTTTCCTCCTAGCAGTGGGTACCCTATTCATCTTTTTATTTCCCAATATTTTTTTCTAGCTTCAGTTCTATCTACTTTATTTTTATTTTATTTTTGTTTGTAAGTTGCTCGTCTCTTTTAGCCGAAGAATTTCGTTTGCTGCCAGAAATTCGTCTGCTACAAGGGGATGAACAACAAACCATTCACAAACAATAGCTAAATAAAAATAAACCAGATAGAACTAGGACTAGAAAAAAAATTGGGAAATGAAAAAAATTAATAGGGTACCCTCTGCTAGGAAGAAAAGGGGGAAAATCTTAATTATATTTATGAAAACTTATTTTTTAACATGAAGAAGTTGGTTTCTCCATAAGACGCTGCAGCCGCAGCAGACCAACTTGGACACAAATGAGATTTTCGCATTTGTGGAGAACGTGCAACGTAGGATGTTTTACTGCTCTATTCGGACTGACAATGGTGAAAAGAGCAAAAAAAAAAAAAGAGTTAGCCACATTTTTAATATACGATGACGAAATCACGAAATTTTTCAATCTAATAAAACGGTAAAGAGTATATGTCTGGTCTTACACACGATGGAGGTAAGAGGATCAAGTGCAGAGTCTGCAGACGACAAGAAAGGTAAATACTAAACAGTGGCTGGGTGGTACAGGAAAAAGTTCTAAATTGGAAAAAAATCCGAAACAAATCTTTATAAAGGATTTGGATTTGATTTGAAAAAATCCGGGTTTTTTTTTGTGGGGATCAAATCCGATCCAAATCCAAGCCATTGAAAAATAAGGCAAATCCAAATCCCTTAAAAATCCGGGAGGATTTGGATTTGATTGGATTTGGATTTGATTTGAAAAAAAAAATCCGAAACACTGCCCGAAATAGTGGTGTACTTTTTTAACAGTGAAGTACAAATTTATTTACAATAGAGGCAATTCACTTCGCGGTTTCGCGTGTCAATTGTTTCTGCGTCCGCCATGTTTGCTGTTTGTTATTGTTTTTATTCTCATCGTTTGTATAGGGTGATGTTAAAATTTTTGAATACAAATAACATTTGTGGAAAAGCAGTGTAATTTTTTGTTATTTTTATTCCAGCATCTAATGTCTACATCTCTTGGTAAGTATTTGTTAAAATTTGTGTTAATGGACCTATATGGTTTTGTTTTTAAAAAATATTTTGTTCAGAGCTGCCATGGGTGACAACGTACAGTACCCCCGGCTATGCCGTCGGGTATGGGAGAGGGTCGAGGGGTGAGAAAGGACCCAAGTTAAAACCAAGTTACCCGACGGCATAGCCGCGGGTAGGGACAACGAATGCAGCACATGTCGGGGGTGATCCAATATTTCAAAAGGATCTTTTTTCCCATAAAACATATATAAAAAAATTAAATAAAAAATAATTGATTTTTTTATCATAAGAAGAAAGTATTTTATCTGTTTTGATTGTTGCAGTAATGGATAACAACAAATTCACAGACATTCTTTTAGTTGTTGTTATACATTACAGCAACAATCAAAACAGATTAAATTCATTCTTCTTATGATAAAATTAAATTATTTTTAATTTTTTTTATACGAATAATCTAGCTGTGTTTAAAGAAAACAAAATCTGAGCACTTGAAATTGATCCCAGTGCCCTTGGTGGCGCAAGCACAAATCTTAATTTTCTCTGTAAAACATTCCAGTGTAACAACTTTGGTGGATAGGGAAGCACTTTTTTAGTTCAACTAATTCAAAAACATGCACTATATTCTTATAGAGTAAAGAAAAACGCGTCGTTCGGCATAAAAAAATTAATTTAAGGATTTTTTGAAGTATTTTATTTATATTTTTGAAAACGCCGGTATTAACATAAGAAGTTAAGATAACTTTAAGATCACTTTTTCTTCTGATAGAGGAAAAAGAAAAAAAAATTAGTCCTTACCAATAAAAAGATATTTAAGTTTTCCTGAGACCCGTAGCGCCATAAAAATGCACTAAAACACGGGGGTGTACCTAATCGTTTGGTGGGTACTGTATCTGCTAAATAAAATCCACTTTGCCTACGAAGAAACAATGAATTGTGATCTAAACATAAAGCAGCAAAGGAAATATGATACCAAATTAACTGTGTTCCAAAATAAAGATGTTTTTAAGAGAAATAATTGATAGTCCAGTAAATCAGTCAATTTTACCGTTTATTGTTACATTTGTGTTCAAAATAAACTCGAAATGAATCTAAAAAAATTTTTTTTTTCATTTAAACAGACGGTACAATACTTGGATTCATGTTAGCCCCATGACTGCCATAAACAAAACATTTTTAAAAAATTAACAATAAAGGTCCATTAACAAAAAATTTTTACAGATGCTTACCGAAACATGTAGCAATGAGATGAAGGAATAAAAATTAAAAAAAAAATTAGCCGTCTTTTCAAAAATTAAATTTCTGTTTATAAATTTCAACCTCAACCTATAAACACAATGAGAAAAATAACACAAACAACCAGCAAATATGGCGGACGAAGAAACAATTGACACGCGAAACCGCGAAGTGAATTGCCTCTATTACCTGTTGAGATGGCTAATTTTTGATTGATGCTAGTTGGAGTACAAATAATTGTTTTATTAAGAACCGAGCTCACGCCATAATAACAACTGCATTTTAAAATATAAAACGTAATATTTAAAACATTTAAAAATTGTCCTCGAAATATTCTCGTGATATTTAAAGCATAAAAAATTGTCCCCTAAAATATTCTATCAGCCATCATAGGACGTAGATTACGGCAATACTTCAGTTATGATATTGTGTAAAGAAGTGGCACAGTGGAAGAAGACATGCCAACAAACCTGCAGGATCGGGGTTCGAATTCTGAAGATGTGCTTGCGTATAAATATAAAACAATTTATGTTTTGTTTATACGCTAAAGGTATTTCATTGAAAGACAATTAGGTGTTCCAAAAGTTCTATTTCGGAAATACATTCAAATCGACCTTGAAAGCAAAATTAAGGAAAAAATCCCTTTTGTTTTGACCTTAAAAATTGAGGGGCGTATCGGTTGCCTAGGTAACACGGGGAACGGCATAAGGGCATTTACCCGCCACACCACAAGACACTGTGTCTATAATTTTAGACACAATGTCTCGGAGTTCCTAAGTTTACAAAAATATCTAGATAAATGTATACAATTGTCTACCTTTTCTAGACATCTCTTTTTAGAGAGTTTGACAGGCCATGTAGGGGAGACTGCTTGGAGTATTCCGGGACACCGGGTCAAGAGGGACAGTAGGGGGAAAAATAGTAGATTTTAATAGAATTAAAAATTTTTTTAGTATGTTATTTGGATACATACAATCTACTTTGGCATGAAATTTGGTTGAGTTTTGTCAATAACTGTATCAGTTATTAACAAAACTAAAAAAAACGGTTTTTTTAGTTAATTTTGTATCCACCATTTAATGTTTCTAGAAAAAAATAATCGCAAATGGCATGTAAATTTAATATGGAAATGAAGCTTAATCATTTCTTTATTGTTAAAAACAAAAATTATAATTTTCGATCAATTACTGTAGATAACATTAACGTTTTAAAAAAATAGTCTTTATCGGGAAATCAGGACAGCTGTTTTTGACTAAAATGGGACATTAGTGGGCGGGTTTGGCCTTCAAGCCCATCAATCATCACCGAGCTCATGACGCCATTACTGTTCCTTACAATGATAACAAGCAATCGATTATTCAGCATATTAATCGATTACAATAAGCCAAACCCCCACCTATCTTGTAATAGGGGTTTTTTATCATATAAGAAAAAAATTTTATTAACAGAAGAATCAAATTGAAACATTTATTAACTTATAGAGTCTATGCAGTGGGACGCTATTTCAATTATTACAAATTTTTTTAATGAATTTTAAGGCGAAAACGGAGGACGTCCCTCACCACCCACCCTAGTGTCCTCACTTACCCCTCAAAATAGGCTCCTCCCACAAATCTAAGAAAACTTTAAAGGTCTTATATGGGAAAATGGTTTATTATTAAATTATATTAAAAATATGGGGGGTACATTACCGTATGGGATACATAAAAACAAAATAATAAATTAATTTAATAATTAGTTTGGGAGATATAGGGGGAAAACAAAAACCGTCCCGGCTTACTCCAGTCTCCCCAACTATACATATGCATGTATAATGGATATGCCGACATGCCAAATGTTGCCATGTATCAACTTGCCCTAACCCAGGGTGTATTCAAATAACAATATTTATTACTGATTTGCAACCGAAAACAAATCCATTGTTACAGTTCAATAAAGGACAAAATTTTCTATAATAGGGGAGAGTGGGGCTAGTTGGCAGGAGGGCAAGTTTGCAATTCCTAATTTTGAAGAATTGTGTGAAAGAGGTTTTATTGAAATAATTCATAGTCAAAGATGTTTATCGTGCGCACATTTGTGCAAAGTTTTATAAATTTATCCCAAATAGTTTAGGAAATAGAAAATAATGAAATTTTTTGCGTCAAATCCACAATAGTTGCGTGTTTGGTATTCATCAATTTTACCTTTTCTTGGTATGCATATAATTTTTAAAAAATATTAGTTTTATAGAAAATTGTGTCCTCTATTGAACTGTAACAATGGATTTGCTTTAAACAATTATAAAGGAGTAATAAAATTTTTTTTTAATAAACCCCGGGTTGGGTTAAGTTGATACATTGCAACATGGGGCATGTCGGCATAAGCATTATAGGGGAGACCGGGGCTAGTTGGCTTAGGGGTAAGTCGCTCTTTTGCGTATTATTTAACGCCACTTAAAAAGTAGAATTTTTCAGTATAGCCGAAGTGTTAATTAATATCACTAGATGGTCTGTACAAAATTTTGATTTTGTCTGCACTTAAATGCTGACGTTGTACTGCGAAAACCGTCTTACGCTTCGCCGCGAACTTTTTTTTTCCGTGCACTTTTCTTTTTCAGAAATAAGGTATGTAGTGGATGTTAATGAATTTTTTTCTTTAGATACCTTAGTCTTTTAGCTAAGGGTCAGTCAATTCTAAAATTCAATATAATTTATTTTTAAGTAAATTATTTTAAAGAAAACAATGACCCCTACCCATGGGGTAGGTTGACTGTTTTTTGGGGGGGCAAGTTGGCCTTGTGTTTTAGCTTCTGACCTTGTTTATTTGTGTGTCAAAATCTTCTGTTTTTTTAGTATTACACGAGGATGAGGAACTATGTACGAAAAACTGACAGGGGAAAAACGCCTAGTGGGTCTATCGAAAGAGCAATTGATGTTGTTCTTACAGAAGGAAGAGGAATAACTGAGGTGGGAGAAATGTTTCAGATTCCCAGAAGAAGTCTTGCTAGATACGTAGACAAGAATAAGAATGAGCTACCCTGTAAACAAAAATATGGTTATTCAAAGATTCGTCAGGTAAGAAATACATTGAGTTTAGGCTATAGGCATAGTAAGTTAGGCTAATGAGTGTAAACATTTTGTCGAGCAGGTTCACAGATGAGGAGGAGGCTATACTAGTGAAATATTTGCATCGAGCAGCAGATATTTATTTTGGATGGTCACCACTGGACGTTAGGAAGCTAGCATTTCAATTGGCCACCAAAATGAACATCAAAATTCCCTTGTCGTGGACTGCAAAATGCTTAGCTGGCCCTGGCTGGCTTAGCTCATTTCTTAAGAGACATAATACTTTGTCAATTAGGAAACCCAAGGCTATCTCCTGGGAAAGAACATCATATTTCAACAAACACAACTGCGACGCCTTTTTTGACAATTACGAGAAGCCACAAGGAAGATTGTGTTATCTGAACAGCCGCCCAACTCTAAAGCTGATGAATTCAAGAAAAGCAAGCCAGCAAAGCGGGAAAAAAAAAGAAGTCAAGAAAAAGAATCATTTTGCCCAGAATGCGGAGGGCGTTATTCGACCATTAAAGAAGATTGGATTCGTTGTACAATTAAAAAATGTTGCTTATGGGCGTGCGAGTCGTATGTGGATGACAGAGGAGAAGATGAAAGTTCATACGTGTGTTCAAAGTGTTCTGCAAAGATGTAAGGCCAACTTGCCCCGACTTCACGGGCAACTTGCCCCACTTACGGGGTAAGTTGCCAGCTGAAAGTGTCCGAATAAAACTGTTTTTTGGGCAGAAAGTTTTTCTAAATTAGTATTTTTTTACGCCACAATTTAGATAAGATAACAAAGCATCAGCTAGGCCATAAATGTTATCATTACAGGAAAAATTACAAGTGGTAAGACAGGGTGTGTAAAAACCAGGCCAACTAGCCCCGGTCTCCCTTACATGCATATATATAGTACAGTATCCTGCACAAAAATCCGAACAACGCTTAAATTTTTTAAAGCCACCTATTGGCGGGGTAAAGGGTTTTTTGTTTGTTTTTCTTTAAGAGGGAGGGTAGACGGGGTGACGGACACATAAGGCAGGGTTGGGTAAGTCTAGAATTTTTTTTTTTATGCCTTTAAGCTATTACGCTTTAAGGCAAGTAACAGGTCGGGACATTTTGCAACCCCCACGGTGATGTGTTTTTTTTAAACGACAGTTGGAAATGTTGGATTTAGGCTCTGTAATATTCTTTACCCAAAATAAATTATACAGCTGCCTGTGCACAATTTCGTCGATACCGATGGCATATGTGTAGAGCCTCTAATTGCGACGGTGGAATTCAGTGTTCGATTCCCGATAAGGAATTGCAATATATTTTGTATCTTTGTAATATTCTTCAATTGCATATGCTGGAATATTATTTTTCTTAGAACGAATTAAATTATTATTTTTTTAAGTTATTTAATAAACAAAAAAAAGCACATATAGCTCAATGAAAATTTGTTTTATATATGAACAAGAATTCCTCGTATGATTAACACAATAATTCATCACCTCATCTGGAATCGAACACCGATCTCCAGCATCACATTCAGAAACGCTACACCTACGCCATTGACAACGACGTAAACATTCACAGGCAGCTGGAAGATAAGCTAAATTGTTTCGGTAAGCAACATTCCCAAGCCCAAGCCATAAATTTCCAACTGTCGTTTAAAAAAACACACCACCCTGAGGGTTGCAAAAATGTCCTGACCTGTAACTTGCCTTAAAGCGTAATACCTTAAGGCATTTTTTTTTAATGTCTAGACTTACCCAACCCTGCCCTGTCGTGTCCATCACCCCGTCTACCCTCCCCCTTAAAAAAAAAAAAACCCGCTACGCCGCCAATAGGTGGCTTAAAAAAATTAAATCGGTGTTCGGATTTTTGTGCAGGATACTGTACATGGCCTGTCAAAATGTCAGGGAATTGTAAGTCGAATTTTTGCTAGATATGACTTATGGTGAACAGTGGTATGCATTAGAGGCCAAAATTTGGCACATTTTAGGTGTTTCACTTTATACAATGTTCACCTGTGAAATGTTTGCCTGAATTATGTATATTATTTTTTATTTTTTGCATTTTAGGCTATTAAACTTTATGTAAGTTATCACAACTTATTTCTGAGTTTCCCACTCTAAAATAACTATAGGATTTTTGTTTATTGTAATGTTATTCTAGTTTGTTTACAACATCAACATTTCACTGAATTCCGTATTTGAAATACATGGGGCCAACTTACCCCACTACCACTGCCAACTTACCCCGTTAGTGGGGCATGTAGGCAATTTTTTTTTAGCTTTTTGAAAGTTGATTTCGATATAAATTCTTCAACGTAGATGAAATTAAAAAATAGCACGAGAAAGCTGGTTATATCAGCTTTCTTTTACATTTTTTTGGGTGTCAAAATATGAAAAATTAAAGAAACCAGAGAAGAAATTTAAAAAATTGTACCAACTAGCCCCACCCTCCCCTACTGTGTCCAGCAATCAACAAATTTTCTGCATATTCCTTTTCCCAACACCAATTCTAACTGTGTTTGTAACTTTTTAAATTTTTCAAAATTAAAATTCCATAATGTAATTGTTATTAAAGTTCTTACAAAATAGACTTCATTCAATGGTGGACAGCACTTCTGCATGAAATCGTTAATGTCCGAATATGATCTTTCTGCTACTTCTTTACGGCGCCCGTCAAACGTCAGTTAAAAAAGCACAAGAATGCTCCCCTTACTTCCCTTATCTGTTACGAGTTTAATTAGCCTTAGAACATTCTCATCGTATGATATCACATCGAAATATATGAAGAAAAAGTAATTAATTTTCAACAAAGTACTAACAAAGGGAAACTAACCATCATGTTTGAGGCTTTTTTTGGAAGCAGGACCTTCGTCAACAACAATAACACGCGGTCGTCCACCCTTTGCAGAAAATTGTTGTTTGGCGACCCGCCTTTTCCCTTCAAAAATTCGTTTCAGTTTCATGTACAAAATCATCTAAAAAAAGTAATAAATAATAGGCATAAAACACTTATTTGGCAAGGACAGCATTCTTAGCGATTAATTGCTCAACAACAAACCTGATAAGTTTAAATAAAAAGGGTACAACCCAAACCGTATCACCCCTTGAACTAGTGGGCACTTTATTTACTGGACAACCGTTTAAAGAGTGTCATAGATGATCATCCAATACAGGTGAAGGGAATGCATCAAGATAGTCATAGATAGAGTTATTTAAATACCAGGACACATTACCTTTCTGCACGAGATGCTAACAGTAAGAGAGACGTCATACGACAAAAACCCTTTCTACTATGCTTTTCTGGGCCAGATGCTTAACAGCATCTCAATAGTTATTGCCCTGAAAGTAGTACTTGAAGCGGGTCTGGATTCATCCCCAACAAAACCGAATTGAATCTGGGTGAGGATGAATAGTGAACTCTTCTATTGCGATGGCTAAGTGTCTACATATAGCACTGTAATCCTCTTTAACAAAAATTCCCTTCTTCTTAAGCTTTTCATAAATTACAAATCCATATCGGTTGGGTAGTTAGAACTTAGTCGTATCACAGACAACGAAGTGAAAACTGCGATCAGCCCCATAAGAGTGAGAGGATGCAGGGACATTACATTCCGTTTCATAAAAAAACGGAATGTAACGATGTTTATCAAAATTGCAGTTTATTTATTTGTTTTTGAATTTGATTCAATCACAATTCGTTAACGTTTCAAATTACAATATCATCGCCGATTAAATTTCTTAAGCTACCTGAGGACATAACAGCGTTACGTTCATTTTTTTAAATAAGTAGTAAACTAGTAATTACGTAAATAATCAAACTATTGAAATTACTTCGTTGTCTGTGATTGAAACTCTGGAACTTCGCGCCCAATTTAGGCTTTATTCCGTATTGACGTATGAGTACAGCGGTTCACGATTCATAATAAATGGGAGAGAAAATTTGAGAAAAGGGGGTCTTGAACATGAATTTATTTAGTAACCTATAAGTTGTACAAAAATTTTAAAGTAATTCAAGGGATATAAGGAAGGGATGATTAAGAAATATAAATTAAAAAATTGGATTCAATACTTTGCTCACAAACTCAGGGTGTGTGAAGCATGTGAACAGTAGGGAAATAAGAAAATTCATTAAAAAACTTGCTTAAAACACACGACGCGAACCTGACGGCAGTTACGAGCATCACCCTTTGGCCAGTAGGGGAGAGTGGGGCTAATTGTAAGGAGGGCAAGTTTGCAATTCTTAATTTAGACGAATTGTGTGAAAGAGGTTTTATTGAAATAATTCATAGTCAAAGATGTTTATCGTGCGCACATTTGTGCAAAGTTTTATAAATTTATCCCAAATAGTTTAGGAAGTAGAAAATAAAAAAATTTTTTGCGTCAAATCCACAATAGTTGCGTGCTTGGTATTCATCAATTTGATCTTTTCTTGGTATGCATATAATTTTTAAAAGATATTAGTTTTATAGAAAATTGTGTCCTCTATCGAACTGTAACAATGGATTTGTTTTTATCAATTATAAAGGAGTAATAAAAATTTTTATTTGAATAAACCCCGGGTTGGGGCAAGTTGATACATTGCAACATGGGGCATGTCGGCATAGGCATTATACATGCATATGTATAGAGTACATGGCCTGTCAAAATGTCAGGGAATTGTAAGTCAAATTTTTTGCTAGATATGACTTATGTGAACAGTGGTATGCATTAGAGGCCAAAATTTGGCAAATTTTAAGTGTTTCACTTTATACGATGTTCACCTGTGAAATGTTTGCCTGAATTATGTATATTTTTTTTAATTTTTTGCATTTAAGGCTATTAATCTTTATGTAAGTTATCACAACTTATTTCTGAGTTTCCCACTCTAAAATAACTATAAGATTTTTGTTTATTGTAATGTTATTCTAGTTTGTTTACAACATCAACATTTCACTGAAATTCATATTTGAAATACATGGGGCCAACTTACCCCACTATCACTGCCAACTTACCCCGTTAGTGGGGCATGTAGGCAATTTTTTTTTTAGCTTTTTGAACGTTAATTTCGATATGAATTCTTCAACGTAGATCAAATAAAAAAATAGCACAAGAAAGCTGGTTATCTGAGCTTTCTTTTACAATTTTTTGGGTGTCAAAATATGAAAAATTAAAGAAACCAGAGAAGAAATAAAAAAAATTTTACCAACTAGCCCCACCCTCCCCTATAGGTGATCGCAGTCTTTACATTCTTGGTCTGTGGTCGTATTGAGATAAACGTATTCATGGCTTTTCGTTTCTGCAACTGGCCATACTTGATTAAAAATGTCTTCAGCCTCATTTTCTTCACGAGCACTTTCTTCTACTAGAAGACATAGTCATGTTTAAATGAAACAACACCAATTAAACCATGTCATATAAGTAAACCTGGTTGTAATATATATATATATGTATATTATACGGTTATAATATATATGTAATATAGCAAACTATCTTAGCTACACAACAATATTTTTTTTTTTGGTGGAGTTACACCGATATTACTTGCTGTTAACTGTAAAAAACTAGAGACACCTCAAGAAAAAAAAAACGAAAAAACGTCGGGGCAATTGATACACGTCGTCGGGGAAATAGCAACATGGGTTTCCCCATAAGCGAGCTACCCGAACAATGTTGCTGGTTTTAAGAAAAGGAGTTCCGATTTTGCGCGCATAAACGGAAAGGGTGCTAAAAACAGGGGGGTTTCAATTTCCCCTCGCATGGGTCTTCGCTGAATCAATTATTTTATGTAATTTAATAAGCAATTATTTAAAAACAAATGCAACGAACTTGTAGAGAAATGAGCGCAGATTAATTTAGTATACTATTTAAAATAATTGTTTTTTACTTTTAGGGGGTAAAATTTGAAAAATAAAACGATAAAAATAATCAAGCGCAAGTCAAAATTTAATTTTATTGAGATAACTAAAAAACTATGAGAGCTACTAAGTTAAAATTTTTTATAAAAATCAACACCCTCTATTGCTATTACCACAAATTTTTTCAAATCTCTCCCTCTCATACATCGAGAGCTAGATTTTTTGTTTCAATTGCCCCACGTTTAAATTGGCCCCACTCTTCCCTACATAATGTTGTTGGTTCAATAATGGACACCTAGTCTTCAAGATGTCTTCTGGAGATGTTATATAACCTTTGCTGATCTCATAACGGCGACCTTTGAAAGTAAGCTGGCAAAGTGACTTAATCGCAACTGTACTTCCACTGCTTTTGTACAGTTGAATTAACTTTTCATAATTAGTTTTGTAAGATTCCATGTCGAGGTTGTCATCTGTAAAACAAGAATACAGATAAAATTAATATTACTGAACTTTCTAAATTATTTCTATTTTTCTATACCTGCATTATCTGTACTTTCAGAATGTACACCTGGATCCAAATAGGAAATATTCCTTTTTAGGAATGGTCTTCCTCCATTGGTACTAAGGGTTTCGCCTGCAGCTTGTCTTCGTCTCGATAAAATTCTCTGAAGCTTTGCGACTAAAGCTTGCTACAAAACACGTGAAAAGTATAGTATTTAATGTTTGTACAATTAAAATGCTGTTTTACCGAAGATGATACTGGGTCTTTAGGATTGATCTGTATTGAAGGGTTTGTTGCAAACATTTGCTGAACCACCATCCTTAAGAAATTCCCACAGGAGCATAGCGAAAATTCTTCAATTGAGTCGACAACGCGTCGATATACCATAGACAAATTTGCCTCGTTCAGACTTCCTCTATTCGTCAATATCTTGTTAAGTACGACTCCAAAATTGTTCGGCAATTTCCATTTTCCAAAATCAAGTCTCTCAGATGGCCGAAGATGAACTGATGAAGACTGTTTACGTTTAGCGACAGATTGATCTTTCCTTTTTTTCCCCTTATTCAGAGTGCTTTTGGAATTCAATTCGTCTGCATAAGAAAGATATCGTTTAGTCACTAACAGCAGCAGTTTGCCCAAAAGACGTCAAATAATGTTTTTGTTACCTGACTGTGTATCCTCATAGCACTCAGATGACGAAAATTGTGGTGCAGTATTTCTATAGTTTGTGCTTCAGTGACAGCTTTGAAGGACATTTTGATCTTTTTTCATTATTATTATGTTTTAAAACTGTAGTAACGTTATCACAAAACGTAGTAATACTACCAGTGTTCTAACAGAAAAATTAAAATGGGTTTTTACCAGACTGTTGTTCAGTATTGTAACCAAATAAAGAAGTCGATGGTTGTTGATAACTGTCCTGTGATGACTTCCCCTTTTTCCATTTTTAAAAGTATTGAGACCCAATGGTCATTGCTTCGACTACATCTGCAATAAGCCAAAGTATAGTCAGTATAAGAGTTGACTTAACCAATGCCAAGTAATGCATTACCAGACAGTACTTCATCATCACTACTGTTATCGGAAAACATTGATGGTGATATACAATGTTTGAATATGTATGTTGACTCAGAAGTCAATTTCCTTTTTTTCGTTACCTGTAGGGGAGAACGGGGTCAACTTGGACACGGGTCATATTGGACAAAGACCCTAAGTGCTACATGTTATGGAAAAAAAATTTTTTTAAAATTTTTTTATAGACTGCAATGTTTAACGTTCTAGAAAAAATATTGATTAAAATCGAATCATTATTGTTCTTGTTATCGCAGAATTTAAAAAATGGCCCTGTTTGATGTAATATTCTTCCCTATTACTGTAAGCATTTTTAAAGTGAAAAACACTACAAATGAATAAAATAATGATATGTGAAATAGCCAATTCATTTTTTTAATGATTGATAAAAAACTTAAATTATAATGCCTTTCCAGTGTTAAGTTATTAACGAAATACTAAATAGCACCGGGTTGGGTCATTTTGGACACACAGTTTTGGGGTCATATCGGACAACTTCGATATTGGAGTGGGAGGTGCTTGTGGAGAAGCCATATACGCCCGTTTACTAAAAATAAGATATCGATTACAAATCGAAACTCGATACTCTGTTAAGCCCTCCCATTTTGCTCTACCGGCCTACAAATTGTCGATTTCAGCCCCCTATTTCGTAAAAATGACATAACTCTCTATTTTTCATTTCTATTGCAAATATTTCAATATGAATGAATAAAATATTGAATAAGCAGTCTACCCATATTTTTTTTTAATTTATTTTATGTCTCCTTATGAGGAAAACTGGCTGTGTCCAATCTCACACCGTCCCTGTCCAGTTTCGCCCCACCGCTTAAATAAAAACTAAAAAAAACCGACTTCATTAAAATCCTTATAACTCGTTTATTTTAAGACTTAAAAATTACAAAAAAAATGTGGAGTTACCCAAGAAGGTGCTGCACCATTAACTAAAAATAAATATTAGAAAATAGAAATCTAAATAAAGAGGAAAGAAATTTTTTGTCCAGTTTGACCCCGTTCTCCCCTACTTGTAAGTAAAGGTCTGAAACCTTCACCTGGATAACAAAGTTGTAAAAAGTATTAGTGTTTACATAAGAAAGGTGTTGTGAATAATGTGTTACCAGAGTGTTGTTCATCGTAGACATCTGACGAAGTACTACATGGTTTTGAAGGTTTTTTGGGTAATGAATTCGAAGAAAACTTCACTCGTTCTCCAATATTACTTATAAAGCCCCTTGGGCGCCTTCGGGATTTAAGTTTACTTTTAGTTGTTATAGTTGTTAAATTATCTCTTCACTTCCAAGATTCCTAATCCAAGTCTGTCTTCTTAATTTGTTACTCTGACACGTTTTCCAATCTTTTTTGTTTTCGTTGAGCTCTTGCGGAATACAAAACAATTTAGTTTGGTTTCTATTACAATTACTGCTACATGTAGCAATGTAACATTTTTTTCTCATTTTCGTGTTTGTTTTATTGATCGGCTTCGAAACCTAACATAATCCGGACAACTATCTGTCTCAAATCTCAATTGCCGTTTTCCAATTTTGTTTACATAAGAAATAAAGACATCTAGTTTTTAAATTTTGAATTAGGAAAAGTACAAAGGTGCCATCTGTTTTCAAAATGTTGAAGCCCCCCAAACAGTACAAAATGGCCGATTGTTGACTTTGTTATATACGAAAAAAAGATCCTAGTTGTCACATAATTTTACAATTAAGAAAATAAATTGACGTGCATTATAATTTGTTGCCTTTGTCGTAATTTAAATGTACTAATTTCACCTTAAAAATATCGTTAATGCTGTTTTTTCGCTTTCCTTCATTCCTCTAAAATCCGCTTTCCAAAAAATTCCAATAAACCTTTTCGGGTCCCTATCTGGAGGAAGAGCCTATTGTAAGTTGTGTTAAAGGCCCCTAAACCTTTGGTAATTTAGTAAACTAAATCCCTCAGGGATAATCTTGCTTTAACAACCTTCATTTGGTAAAAAAAAAATATGAAAATCAGTTAGGGTTGATAGCATTTAAAAAGAGAAGAAAGTAACAAGTTACCATTCTGATGCAGTTGCGTTTCAGATTCACTTAATTTTATTTGATATTTTTCTTGCTGTTGTGGCAACTCAGAAAAACTTAATGTTCTTTTATTCCCTAGGGTACACCTTATTGATAGTTTGTGCTTCACTGGTGAGTTATCACCAAATTGCTCCTCTCTTGCGGTTGTGTTGTTTCACTCCACACAGAACGGAAAATCACTTTAACGCCCCGACCCTCGTTTTTTTGTATAGGATTCCCCGCACTAGAGTACCCCTTTTCTGAGAGGGAAAATAGCCATAGTGGAGGAACCAGGGGTCTTTGACTCTGTATGAAGGCAAAAAATACATTTTTTATGCAAAATTTGAAAATCTAAATATTTTTTTGCAGGTTTTTGCGGTTTTTTTAGAAAAATTTCAAGTTTTTGCAAATTTTTTACTAAAAATGGCAGGTTTTCAGCAGGTTTTTGATAAACATTTTCATGTTTTCCCTATTTTCAAAGTGGCACCACTGGTGGCACCACTGGTGGCACCACTGGTCATAGTATTCCACGAACCGTTGACCCAAGAGGTGAAAGTTGAAAGGTAATATAAATTAATCCAAGCCTTTAAAAATTTCAACGTTAACGTTTTCCATTATTCATAATGATAGAATGTGTGATTAAAAATCAGTTTGGGTACAAATAGCCTATTTTGGCGAACATACATGTGACTATGAGGTACCGATTTGACTTGTTTTTTTGCAATACATTATAGTCTTATTTATTTTCCTTCACTTGCCCACCCTTTTTTAAGTTAAGGCTGGGCCATATATTTTAAAGTGGGTATTTCGAACGAAAGAAAACCGCTTGAAAAGCACCTACCCGAGTTATGACCGATTAGCTATTTTCCAGGTACGTAGGTTGGGGCGGTTTACCGTGTCTCGGGTAATCGCTCTATCCCACTACACAAAATTAAAATAGCTTCATAGGTAAAAATATTAGGTATAAACAAACACATTTTACAGAAACGGATAGCCAATGATGGGGGCTATCCACTTCCGTTAAATTTTTGCTTAAAAAATACCTAACCGAGTAGTAAACCGATCGGATATTTTTGTCGGTGTGGTCGCATCCAAATCAGCATTTGTTGCCATCGCCTATCTCCGATTTGACAGTCCCGACGGCGTAAGGGGGTCATTTGTTATGGCTAAGGCAAGAGTGGCACCCATCAAATACGTTTCGATACCAGACTTGAGCTATGTGCAGCATTACTCGCCGCCCGTATAGCATCAGTGATCAAGTCAGAACTCCAACTTAAAATCGACCAAGCCACATTCTGGTCGGACTCCACAACGGTTTTGAGATGGATCAACTCTCCCCACTATCGATTTCATATTTACGTTGAAAACCGAATAGGCGAAATATTGGAGCTGTCCGAAAGTAGTCATTGGCGTTATGTCCCTACTACACAAAACCCAGCAGACGACGTCAGTCGCGGCGTCACATCCACAGAATTTTCCATCGACAATCGTTTCTTTACCGGGTCATCTTTCCTGTATCAATCACCGCAAAACTGGCTGGACTTCCCCGATATAAAACAGGAAATTGACGAAACAGAGGATCCCGAAGTTCGCTGTACGAGATGGGTGGGTGCGACACTACACGTAAATGATTCCATCGACCGGCTCACCACGTACACCTCCCGCTATCCGTTTTTAGTCGGCGTCGTCGGCTACGTCAAACGTTTAATTAATAACGCTCGGAAAGAAAAAACCCGTCGTGGTTTCGGCAAACTATCGAACACTGAGGTCAAGAATGCGGATTTGGAATGCTTTAGGCGCGCCCAGATGTCTGCCTTTTCTGAAGATTACAGTAATTTAAAGAAGGGAAAGCAGCTCGATCCTGGTTCAAGCCTAATCACGTTAACGCCATTGGTCGACGATCAAGGAGTTTTACGGGTCGGAGGACGTATTGAAAATGCTTCAGCCCCACCGGAAGCCCGCCATCCGATCATAATCCCAGCCGACGAAAAATTACAAAATTGCTAATTTGTAGTCTCCATCTCGAGTTCGTACACTCCACAACAGAGAGAACCTTTCACGAATTACGTAAACTACTGTCTACTGGGTTCAACGCAGACGAAAAAAGGTGAGAAGAATTATAAACAAGTGTTTTAAATGCAAACAACACTACGGAAAGGCAATTTGTCCAATGACGGCCGCTCTTCCCGGTTACCGTCTGAAGCCTTTCTTCCCCGCCTTTACGCACACAGTAGATTTCTTTGGCCCGTACAACGTAACGATATTCAGACGGAAGGTAAAACGCTGGGCCTGTTTGTTTACTTGCATGTCATCAAGAGACGTGCACCTGGAAATGTCATACTCTCTTGACACTTTTTCCTTCATCAACTGCATCAGTCGCTTCTAAGATCGTCGTACAACCCCGAAACATTATCACAGTGATAATGGCACGAATTTTGTTGGAGCTGTGCGTGAATTTTCCGAGTGTCTCCGTCGGATGGAGCACCTACCCATTCAAGATGGGCGAAAACGAAGAACTGTGACTTGGAGTTTCATCCCACCTGCCGCGCCATATTTTGGTGGAACCTGGGAACGTCTAGTTCAATATTCAAAACGTGCCTTCAATTTCGTACTCAACGAGCAAATTCTAACCGACGATACCTTAGTCACCACGCAAATTCAAGTTGAGAAGATTCTCAATGGCCGCCCGTTAAGGTATGTAAGCGTAAACCCGTTGGATCCTGAACCCATAACGCCAAATCATCTTCTCCTTGGGCACGAAAATCCGTACATACCTTTTGATCTGTTCGACGAAAACGACATGACGACCAAAAGGAAGTACCGCATTGCTCAGTACCTCACTGAATTTTTCTGGAGACATTGGATGAGAGAATATCTTCCCAGTCTTACGGAACGACGAAAATGGCTACATGGACAAAAGAATCTCAACGTTGGCAACATCGTGATCGTTATCGAACCAGGTACACCCCGTGGAGAATGGCTAATCGCTCGTGTCGTCAAGGTGTTTTCCGGCCCAGATGGCGTAGTCCGTTCCGCGATCGTTTCCCTTCGTTCGGCTACCAAAATCTCCGAACTTCACCGCCCGGCTGTGAAACTCTGCTTGTTGGAGTCTTGGGATACGGATGGTGCATCCGCTTACAAACGCAGAGCCGGCTATGTTCCGAATCCTACAACTCCGAAAGAGCTAGAAGAGGCTTTGTCGCGATCGGTATTGTGCCATAGGCGAGAACGGAGGCAGGGGAACATTGACGACTGTAAAGACAAGGGAAGAACACGTTTGGCGGCGTTAATTAAAGACCAGAATTCGCCAGTTACAGTCGCGTCAATCGTTTTCCATGTAACAGTATTGTAACACTTAAATGTCAGTTTGATCTAACGTGCTCGTAAAATAATACGGAGTGTCGAAAATTTACCTACAGTATAAAGGCAGTGCGTATCGATAACAGACATTGTATTACGGAAAGCAAACCGAAAGAAAAATAAACAATAAACATAAATAATAACAAACACAAAACAAAAAAATAACGGCTCGGGGGTTTTGTGTAGAGGAGGGAAGATGCGCATCTTCACGATGTGAATAATTCCCCTAGTGTCGTCGGAGAGAACCCTACCACCTTTCTGTGTACCCATGAAAAACGGTAGGGTTTGCCCCGGCGACCGAGATTAAGTTGTTTTTTATAAACGTTTTCAGAATATGTTCAATTCCGAATGAAATCGATATCATGAGGATGAGGTAAATCATAATTGGCTTAACTGAACAAAAAATAATTCGGCAGTTTTATTGTTGAAAAACTTTGAACTATAATCGCCAAAGATCAAAAAAATTTTATTTTCCTGAGTTTTCATCAAGCGAAACAAAATGAATGTAGCCGAAAAACGAATTTTTGGCAAGCTCGTCAGCAGCCATTACTCAACAAGTCAAAATCACACAATGACTGCAGATGAAGGGCATGACGATAGAAGAATCGATTAACGACAAGTTCCGGCTACGCTATCTTAAGCCTATCTTAACTGTATCAATTTTTTGCAACATAAAAAAACAACAAAAAAACCCGTTACCCCGCCAATAGGTGGCTTTCAACATTTAAATCGGTTTTCGGATTTTTGTGCAGTATACTGTACAGTACCCACGAAATAATTAAGAACACGCCCCTCTATTTCCATGTATTATTATGATGCTACGTATGTCAGTAAATCTCAAATAATTATTTACGGCTAGAGATAGTGTAATAGACCGCAGCAACTCCTCCCAGCAACAGCAGCCCCACCCAGCAAGAAGGTCGTCACGAATGCAACCTTCCCTGAGGATAATAGTTTAGGATAAAAGTAAAAGTTATTGTAAACCCCTCCCTTCTTAACCTTCAATCTTTTGGTATATAAGTGCATGGTTGTATCATCTTGAGTAGAGTTGTTTACTGGCAAATACACAGTCTAGAAACTATTACATTTGGAGGTCCCAACGAGACTGTCAAGAATAACAACGAGACTCTGGATGGAAAGTTTCTGATCTGTGCTTCATTTGCCAGTTGCAAGTGTTCTACGCTTCTATCAACAAGTCTTCAAGCAACCGACATCGGAACACCATCGAGGTAAGCGAATGCTGTTTGATTCACCTGTACAAAAGACTGCTCTCAACGAGAACAAACTACTACCTTTATACCCCGTACTAAAAGAATCTGATTTAACCGACCAAGACCCAAACCTAAGTCACCATCGAGAACAATTTTTGGACCATTGGAAGACCCTAATAGACTTAGAATTTAAGCAAGACTTAGAAAGAAGTAAATCATACCAGACAATCTCAACAACTGAAAATATATAACAGTTACAAACACAGAAACAAGAAGCAAGTCAGGCGACGCAAAATTCACTGCATTTTTACGCTTATTACCTTCTAGAACAAACTTTAAAAGTAACAGATGGTGTAACGGCAGAAACCATTGCAAATGCTACTAAAACACTCAAAGACGATAAAGTCGCACAAGTTGGGAACCCCAGAACACTCGATAGTTTACTCCAACAGCTACACACATTGCTCGGAAAGGAAAAAGAATTTTTGTTCGTTACCATCAGTGTATTGCAGAAAGAGTCAGTAATTGCAGTAATTGAAGATAAAAAGAAGATATCTACCCTAAAATTTGAATTTTCAAACGCGCAAAAACAATTGGAGAGTAACAAAAAGAAGGCAAAAAGTTCCAAATACACTTCAAGCAGTTCATTAGAGCAACTGCAAGAAAACAACGAGACCCTGAAGAACTCCCTTGACAAAGTTAATTCCCGAATCACCGACCTAGAACAAAGCCTTGAAACCACCTTAGCAACCGAAAACCCATTGCAGAACCTTCTCAAAAGAAAAGAGGAAAACAACGCAACTGTCGGGACCGAAGGGCAAGAAATAATCAACAAACTTGAAGGTGAAAAGACCAGACTGATCCAGAAACTCAGCACTGCTTAAAACCAGATAAAACAAGTTTCAGAAACAGCAGAGCAGCTCCAGAAAGAGATAAAAGTTTTGGCAGACAGACTCGACAAGGCTTCGACAGAGAAAATCAATTTAAAGAAAAATTGCTAGATTTTACTTCGAAGAACAAGAACCTTGAAAAAGACCTTCAAGAACCACAAGATCGGGTACGAGGACAAGAAAATCAAATAACATTTCTAGAAAACCGGGTGAAAGAATACAAAAAACTTCAAGTTAAATTCATCGAGACTGAAGACTCCAACGACTCAAGTTTAGACGAGGACGAACCAGGAGAAATAACCAAACTAGTGGGAGACATAAACAAACTAACCTTGCCGACAGACAGTGGAGACAAGTCACTCCACTACGAGCTGGAAATAGAACAAACAAGCGATTTTAACAAACAATAGAAAACCTTAAAACGCAAATAGAACACTTAAACAAAACAATCATCTATTTGGAGCAAGAAAATCAACAGTTAAAAAAGAAGGTCGACATGGGCGTAACACACCACGACGAGGACACTTCGGAAAAGACGTTAGCGAATACCTCCAAGAAAAATCCAAAGGATGACGATATTCCAGCAACTGAGCAGGACGACGAAGACGCGAAGAAAGTGAACAGGTACTTTACTCAGCCAATAGTGAAGTTGAAAGTTGAAATTCTCCAGAGAAGACAAAAAGGCAATTCCAATCTTTAAAGGAAAAAGCACTGATAAACTAATATCAGAGTGGTTACGTGGTGCCGATCAGGTAGCACGAAACAACGAATGGGATGACAATCAAAAGTTACGTTTCTTCTCTGATCGATTGAAAGGCGAAGCCTTTGAATGGCATGAAAACTACGCTGAGGAGGAAGGCGATGATCTAAATTACCAGGATTGGAAAGAAGCACTAATAACAAGATTTCAAGGCACCTACGACTTAGCCACGCTGGAGAATAAACTTTAAAAATTAACTCAAAAAACCGGAAGAAAACTGCAGAGCTTTTGTGTCAAGGTTAAATAATCTTTACGATAGTTGGTAAAGAAGAAAGGGCTGACCATAACCAAACTATTATTGAAGGACAATTACTAAACAAAGTGAAAAATATAAGGGATCACAGAAAAAGCAAAATCCTACTACAAGGATTACTACCAAAGTATAAAGCAGAACTTTATCTACGAATGCCAGAAAACACAGAAGACTTTGACGCATTATGTAAACAACTTTTCATTTCTGAAAAAATTCTTATCACAAAAGAAGCTACAGACGACAAAGAGATGTCACCTGTCATAGCAGGGATAACGCACCACGAAAAACAACAAGACGATAAAATCCAACTACTTGAGCAAAAATTATCAAAAGCTCTGTCAGAATTAAAATGTACTAATACGAAACGTGGATCCTCACAGGAAAACGACGTTACCATAGCTGCAACTGACCAATACAAAAACGGGAGTCCACGTCCAAGTGAACGTTACTCAAGATCACGTGATTCGCGAGTGCGATTTGCTGACAGTCGTAACAGCCGAGAATCAAGTCGAGAAAGAAGTCTAAGTAGGAACAGAGACAACAGCCCCTTCCGCAGAGATTACAATTCGTCAGGACGAAGAAATTATAACCCTTCAGGATACAGGCAAACCAGATTTCCATCTCACCAACGTCCCTCATATCGGAACGACTACCCCAACCGACAAGGAAACTACAACGGACCAAACAACTACAGACATCAAGCACGTTATAACAGCAACCAACAAACCCAGCAGCAACAGCACACTGGCAACAACCCTCGAACCACTGAAAATCGAGAAATAACCTGCTACAAGTGTAACCGAAGAGGACATATTGCAAGAGAATGTTGGACAGATATGGCACGTACCAACAACCAACGTACCCGATAAACACCATAAAACCAATCCGTAACTTCCAACTAACATACAATTTAGGATCAGATGTAGAAGTAGAAATTCCTAAACTGATACGTATTCCCGTTAGAATTTTTTATAAGGAAATCATAGCTTTGGTGGACACTGGCGCCGCCGCTTGTTTAGTATCCAGTAAAATATTGGATACTCTAGAGTGTAATGAGAACTTAAAACAAGTAGAAAATACTAATCCTCCTATTTTTAGAACGGTGTAGGGACAAGAACTTAAATCGATAGGGAAATTTGAATTTTCAGACGAAGATCTTACACAACAAAATTATCGTAATTTAGAATCCTTCACTCAATTAGACTTTAATAATAAAACTAAGCAGATAGCTAAGATTGCTGAAAAAGAAGAATAAGCACTCAATGCATCAGACGACATACAAACTAAATTTGAAATTTTACTAAAGAAACACGAAGATCTTTTCGCAGACCAAGAATCCGACTTGGGTCTAGCTACATAAGTGAAACATCGCGTCAACATAGGCCATAACGCTCCCATTAATCAAAGACTACGAAGATCACCCGAATCCCTAAAACTTTTTGTTAAGACTAAAATAGAGGTAATGCTAAGTAACAAAATAATAAGAGAAAGCCACAGTCCTTTTGCTGCAGTCATAGTAATGGTACATAAAAAAGATGGAGAGATGCGAATGTGCATCGACTACAGAGCTTTGAACAAAAATACTGTTAAGGATAAGTACCCTCTACCTAGGATAGATTGACGCGTTGTGCGGATCTGTTTATTTTTCAACATTGGACTTACTGAGCGGCTACTGGCAGATAGAAATAGAAGAAAGTGATAAACACAAAACAGCTTTCATTTGTGAATTTAGCCAATACGAATTTAATCGAATGCCATTTGGTTTAACAAATGCCCCCAGGACTTTTCAAAGAGCAATGAATAACATCTTGAAAATGGTATTGTACAAATTCGCATTGGTTTACCTAGATGACATCATAGTGTACAGTAATTCAATTACTAGATCATGTGACACACTTGAAAGCAGTTTTAAGACTCCTTAAACAAGCGGGTTTAAAGTTGAAAAGGAAGAAATGCGAATTTTTTAATGAAGAATTAGATTATTTAGGTTACATCGTATCCGGAAAAGGAATAACACCAGTACAAAGAAATCAGACGCGATTATTAAATATCCCGCTCCCAAAAACGTAAAAGAATTGAGCTCATTTTTAGGTCTAGCTAGCTTCTACAGAAAATTTATTCGGGCTTTTGCTGATAAAGCCCATCCACTAACTGCGCTCACTAGAAAGTCAGCGGAATGGAAATGGGGGGAAGAACAAAGGGACGCCTTTGGATTTATTAAGAACTGTCTCATCACTAGACCTGTTCTAGGTTATCTGGATTTTTCTCGAGAATTTATCATCTACACGGAGGCTTCAGCGTATGGAATAGGAGCAGTCTTGGCTCAAATACAACCTTCACCTCAATCAGCGGATTTAGCTGAGTCCGACGGACAGGACCTTCGTAAATCAGACGGCGTAGAAGTCGTCAAAGCCTATACCTCTAAACATCTGTACGACCACAAGGCCAAGTGGTCAACCACAGAGAAAGAGGCATACTCAATAATCCACGCCATCGACGTGTTTAGGACGTACCTATACGGGCGTAAGTTTACCGTATTTACAGATCATAGACCTTTAGAATGGCTAATGAGTAAGACAGAACCAGCAGGAAGATTAGCTCGATGGGCTCTTAAGATCCAAGAATTTGATATCATTATTGGGTACCGACCAGGAGAGTCACACCAAAATGCTGACACACTTCCCACATAACACAAGGCAGTCCGTCGGATGTCCGACAGATGTCGGGGTCGGATGTTGAGTACATCTTTTTTATATCCTCCGGACAGCCCGATATCCGATTTGGATGTCCTACGGATGTATTTTTTTTTGGTTTTGACCGCCCTAAACAGCGCCGTCAGACATTCTAAGGATATCCGAACGGGCTTTCATTTGGCTATAAATATGACATGTATTGGACATCTATTCATGAAAAAACATTAGGCTATACCAGGATTCGAACTCGGGTCTCCCGCATCACAGTCGAATCTTATTCCACTGTGCCAATCTACAGATATATTATGTATCATTTTCGAACAATACAATGGAATTGTTGTAAAACACTTGAGCTTTTTCGATAACAAATCACATACAGGATTTTTAAGAAGTCAAGATGATGTCGAACTTAGGTTAAACCAGAGGTGTATAAATTGAAATTAAACAATTTATGCTAAATATTTTTTGAATTTTAAACTTCAGCATGATTTATTAAGTTTAAAGTAGTTTTTTATTATTTGAAATTATAATCCTATCATAAGTATACTTGGTTTTAATATTATTAGATGCCGAATAATATTTATTTTCTGTGAGTTAATTTTCAATGGCTTGGTTCCCGTAAGCTAAACGGAAAGCTTGTGCAAACAAACTCACGACTTTCATATATTTTATTCATTTTTTGTAATAAATTTTAAAATAAACCATCCGGCAAATAGATCATTACTCCTTTATTTTTTAAATTTTTCATTTTAAATGCTGGACTTCAAATAAAAATACGTTCAAGGGAAAAATTTGAACACGGTTAAGTTTTCCCCCTCTCAAGAAATTTTGACAATTAATAATGAAACTTAGTGATCGACCCCAATTAGTTCTAATCGAGTTAACCGCCCCGCACCGATAAAGTGCATTCGGGGTTGAAATGAGGTGCCACTTTTTCAACCGGGGCGGTGCGGGGAAAAAATTTGAGGTTAACCCGTTGCCCCGAAGCAATAAAAAAAAAATGCCGTTCTTTCGGTTTCAGAGTAAAAATCGGGGCAAGCGGGTAGAACGAGCTATTATCGGGGTTGTTATCGGATAGATCGGGTCAATCGATAATGTTTTTTTCATTGATGAATCGATTGATTGCAATCCAATTGATTGCAAACCCCAATTGAATTCGGGGAGAAGAATTTTCCACCCTGAGCCACGCCTCCTTGGCCCGAAATGAGAAACCCGATTTGCAAAAAAGCGCCCCGATTGGCTCGAGGCCGATCCTTAAATGAAACAATTGAAAATCTTTTTGGCTGTTGGAAGGAGGTCCGTAGAATATAATTTTCGCACATCCATTGCACTTCCAAGGTGACTAGCCGACGGACATCCCTGGAACTACCCATTGAGTACATAGATATCTAACGGATGTTCGGCCATGATTCGGACATCCGACGGCAGAAATGTGCTATATGGGTTAGTCGCCCCCCAATAGTACCGTTAGCGAAAGTAGAAACAAGGTCAACAGGTACAAAAGAGAAGTCAGAAGTAAAAAACGAAACCAAGGAAACTAGAACAAAACAAGTTATTTTCGAAACGGAAAGTAATCAGTCCAAACACACGGAAAAATGAAACGAACTCCAACACAAAGATGAGTATTGCCGAACAATATTAAAAGAAATGGCAAAGGCCAATCCAAGTAAGGACGTTAAAAATAAATTTATAATAAACGAAAAAGGATTATTAGCAGATATCAGAGGAAGAATTGTAACTCCAGTAAGACTGGTGCCACAAATTTTAAAGGAAAATCACGATCACATATTGGCAGGACATTTGGGAGTAGGAAAAACGTTGGCTAGACTTCAAAGGCAGTATACATGGCCATGCATGCGTACCGCCGTAGTGGAATACGTTAAAAGTTGTTTGATGTGTATTAAGAGAAAAGCGGTAGGTGGAAGTAAAGCACCATTCCATCCTTTGCATTTAGTTGAAGGAGTATGGAAAAGGATCGCAATGGATAGTGGGCCCAATTCAAGAAAGCGCTTAGGGATACAGATATATAATAGTTATTTCAGATTATGCCAGAAGGTTTGTTTTTACAGTTCCAATGAGAAATCAAACTGCCCAAACAATTGTGAAGGTTGTAGTTAACAAAATATTTAGTAAATATGGATCTCCAGAAGTAGTTCTAACAGACCAAGGTACTAACTTTATATCCAGCTTGATACAAGAGGTGTGTAAACTATTCAAAGTCAAACAAATAAGGACTACGGCCTATCATCCACAAACCGATGGATTGGTTGAGAGGTTCAATCGAACTCTCTGTGACATGCTAGCTTGTTATGTCTCAAACCAACCTGCTAACTGCGACAAATATCTTCCGTTCGTGACTTTCGCTTACAACACAGCAAAACAAGCTTCAACTCAAGAAACACCATTCTTTCTATTTGTTAACCACCGAAATAATCGAGATGAAAATGTGGCTAACTCAGTGGCCAAAAATGCCACGCTGCGTTTTTTTTAACACGAACACGAGGTTACAAAGGCGAAAACAGGAACGACAGGTTGCGACTGCAGCCAAGACTAAAACGAATCAGAATGACCTCGTTGCAAGATCTCCCTCCGTCTTTGACTACGGTAAAAATGCAGAAAAAGGGGTAAAACAAAAGAAGGGCGCTAACGCGAACAATTAGCTTTTGGTGTAAATGGGATGGCGGAACTGTAAGGGAGGGTAACCTATAGCAAAACCAAAGAGTATTAGTTTAGCCAAGGTCAGACAAGTTCAGACTTGTCTGCCCCTCGGCAATGACACGAACACACACATACACACACACGCGTACATACAGACATACAAAACCAACAATTAAATTTACATTTATTACTAACGACTTCTGTCGTTAACAGCGGGGCCTGTTACTGATTAAAGAGAGAAACAATTATACATCAGTAACATCAGATACATTCAGATTCTAATAGGCATAATTTGGACACCGGGCGGTGGTATTCTCCAGTAGAGGTCTTGACGAACACCGACCTGACGATTCTCTCTGGACTGGGGGTGATCCGAGTTACTCGACCAGTAGGCCAATGTCCTCTAGGAGAGTTCGGGGCCACCACAAGCACGGTATCGTCCACAGCCAAATTCTTCTTATCGAAAAGCTATTTTCGACGGTCAGTGAGTGTGGGGAGATATTCTTGAAGCCATCAGCGCCAAAAGTGTGTCGTCATGACTTGCATAGCTTCCCATTGTTTTCGAGAATGCAATTTCTCGTCCTCGATGACGTCGTCTTCGGTGTTAGGCGAGCTCTGGACTAACAAAAAATGATAAGAGGTAAGTAGTTCGGGATCTCGAGGGTCCACACTGACATAGGTCAGTAGACATCCATTCAACAACGATTCGGCCTGAATCACGAAACCACGTAAAAGCTTTTCGGTAAGCGAACGTTATTCCACAATGGCTTCCAGAGCCACCTTTGCTGATTTTACGAGACTTTCCCAAACGCCTCCGAAATAAGGCGCTAATGGTGGTGAAAAATGCCATTCAATTTCTTGTTTCACCATTTGACCAACGATGTTTTGCTCCTTGAGACGCTCGATGCCTTGTTGGATTGCCTTGTCCCCAGCAACATTTTGAGTTCCATTGTCGCTATACACGACTAACGGACGACCTCTTCGGGCGGTGAAGGAAGCAAAGGCGATAAAAAAAGACGACAAGTCGAGTGAGGCTGCAACTTCCAAGTGTACCGCTCTAGTGTTGAGCCAGGTTATCAGCAAAACATATCGTTTTACTGTGCGACGATAAATGGTGATGTTGCACGGGCCGAAATAGTCCAAACCAACATGAGTGAGTGGACGTTGGAACGGAATAAGACGATGACGTGGAAGCGGGGCCATTAAAGGAATGCAGGGAGTAGCTCTATGGCGTTTGCAAGTAAAGCACTTGTGCAGATACCTTTTGATAGCCACTCGTCCTTTAATGATCCAATATTGAGATCTTATTGAGCTGAGCAGTCTTTCTGGAGATGGATGAAACAGAATATCATGCTCTCTCATGACGATTAAACGCGTGACTGGATGATCGTGAGGCAGGATTTTGGGATGCTTGATGTCGAACGAAAGGGGGGCGTAATTCGAGCGTCCTCCTACTCGCAATATTCCTTCTTCATCCAGAAATGGTGATAAAGTAATCAGCGTCGAACTCAATTTTAAAGGCCTTTTATTCTTTAAAGCCTCTATTTCTTCGGAATATTTCTCCAATTGCGCAGATTTGATGCAATGATTAGCAGTGTGCTGAATGCATTTGACACCAATGCGTGATTGGTCACGATCCAGCAATTTCAATTTCGAGTTGAAAATGAAACGAAGGATCCATGCAACAATTCGAATCACTACGTCTGAGTTGGAATTTCGTTCCAAAAGTGAGCGGAGCCTGTTTTCTTCAGCATGGCCGTAAACGAGCCCAATCCAGTTGGTGGCTGATACCTCTGGATCTTCGACAGAAAGTTCGGGAAGTTAAATGGATATCAGCCATGCGTTTTCTTCTTGCTGCAAGAAGTCTGGGACATTAACCCAACGGTAATTCTTCATAATTTCATCAGGAAAAAGTCCTCTGCTGCACTCATCTGCTGGATTTTCGATACCAGGGACATGTCTTCATTCAGTTGGTTGAGAATGCTCTAAGATTTCGGATATTCGATTTGCGACGAACGTCTGAAAGCGACATGTCTTTGAGGCTATCCACTGAAGGACAGTTTTAGAGTCAGGCCAATAGATGATTTGATTCATGGGAATACGAAGGGTTGATTGACGAACTTCACAAGGCGTAGTGCCACAACTGCTCCTTGGAGTTATAATTTCGGAACGGTCAGCGGACGAAGGGGTGCCACGCGAGACTTTGACGTAACGAAATTTACGGCGACGATATTGTTGCGATAGGTTACTCGCAGATATACCACAGAGCCAAACCCAACGGTGGATGCATCGCAAAAGGCATGCAGCTGAATGTCTTGGATGTCACTAGACGAAGTTAGAGCTCGCGGGATCTTGAACGCTTCGAGCTGGCTAAGATTAGTAGTCCACTTGTTCCACTGGTGTTGAATTACTTCGGGAACTTGGTCATCCCAGTCAACACCGACAAGCCACAATTCTTGTAGAATTCTTTTGGCACTAAGGATCACTGGTGATAAAAACCCCAGTGAGTCATACAAGGTAGACACAGCACTCAAGATCCGACGCTTAGTACTCGCTTCGACGTCGGTTTAAACATCAAAGATGAAGCTGTCACTTTCGCTGTCATATAAAACACCTAAGGTTCTCTCCGTGGGCAAATCTTCCAGTTCCAAATTCAGGCGAGGCTGATTACGATCACCTTCTGGTACAAGTGACAATACCCGTCGAGATGAAGAATGCCATTGGTTCAGGTGGAATCCTCCCTTTTTTAGCAATGCTGTAAAATCTTTGACCGCTCGACTAGCCTCCTCTTCGGTGTAAAAAGAATCCAGAAGGTTATCTACATAGAAGTTCTTGTAGACTCGTTCAGCAGCTTCAGGAAATTCTCCACGATGTTGGTCAGCAATATGTCGGAGCACTTGAGAGCAGATGAAAGGGGATGAGACAGATCCAAAGATTTGTCGCTGCATCTCATATACGGTGGGTCTTTTTCGAGAACCAGGTGGACGCCATAGAAATCGTAGGGCAGAACGGTCTTCTTTCTTCACGCCAATTTGAAGAAACATTTGTTGAATATCCCCAGATATGGACACAGACTTTTCTCTGAAGAGTAGAAGGGTAGCACCTATGTCATTGATAAGATTGGGACCCTTTAACAATACTTCGTTGAGTGCAACTCCTTGAAACTGTGCCGAAGCGTCGAAGACCACCCTAACCTTTTCGGGTTTTCGAGGATTTACGACTCCATGATGGGGAAGGTACCAATTTCTCCCAAAAGTGCCCTTCAATACACTTTCTTTGAGAGGCCGCGCGAATCCCTTTGCCACATAGTCATCGATTACGGCTTTGTATCTCTCAGGAAAATTAGAATTGTGAACAAATTTGTAAAAGATGGAGAAAAGTCGACGCAATGCACTATTGTAATTGTCGAGTAATGCGATATCTTCTGAAACCCATGGTAGACCTACTTCATACCTGGTTCCGTCGAATTGAATAGTTGCATCGAATTTCTTCCTCGCTAGTTTATCCTCGGTTGATTCTAGCGGTTGAGCTCGAGTAACAATAGGAAAGCTTTCCGTTTCCCACAATTGTTTAACTTGGCGCAAAAGTAATGCTTCCGTCGGTGATTCTTGTACATGTTAGCAGAGTTTATGCACCGTCAGTAAGGGTTTGTTCGAACGACAAACCATTGAATCATGTTGCTGTGTCCCTAATGTTAGATCGCCAACGCAAGTCCAACCAAATGTTGTCAATAAACCAAAGGGAGGGTCGGTTCCAACAGGAGGTAGTCTTTCATCGAGACGTAAGTGCAGCCATTGGTTTCCTGCTCCAATAAGGATGGTTGGTTCTCCAACATCAACCAGTTTTACGTCTTTGAGATGAGGGTAACGACTTCGGATCTCCATTAACTCCTTCGGTGGGCATGGTAACTTTAGGTACTGAGTCGGCACAGTAGAGACCTGCTTTAAATCCGATTCGAAAGATCTATCACGAGCCTTCACAGTCAGACTAACCGTAGTTGATTGAAACTGTGGGTCTTGGCCGTGAAACGAGCCAAAGGATACATTCCTTGCATTCCCTTTGCATTTGAGCTGTTTAGCTACATCCTCTCGAATTAAGTTAACGGTCGCTCCTGGATCTAGAAAAGCGAAAGTTTCTATTTCCACCCCGTTAGCTTGAAGTAACACAGGAACGATAGCTAGGAAAGTGTTGATAGCCGTATCCCTGTTTTTAATCCCTGTTTTTAATGGTCATTGCGCGACCATCAGACGATTTTGCTGATGGCTGGCCTGCATTTTTAGTGGTTGAAGCATTCGTGGGATAAACTCGAGGTGCTCCGTGCATTAGAGGGTGGTGTCGTTGACCACAGTTCCCAATGTTGCAGACGATTTCGGTGGGACACTCAGTTCCCCGATGTGTTCCAATCAGACACCTGAAACATAATTGTTTCTCTTTTATCCACTCCACTCTAGCTGTAACATCTAGATCTTTGAATGTGGAACAGGTTTTTATCGAATGGGTGTTATCACAATAAATGCACTTCTTAATAACGCCTTTCTTCAGCGATGACGAATTACTCTCAGAGGGAGGACTTTGCTGCGGTTTCTTGACTGGTGGAGTTGTGGAGGTGTGAAAAACAACAGGACCTTTACCAAAGAGAGGAGTTGGTTTGGTGGAAGGCTTAGCACTTCCCGCTTTCTTTTCCTTCTGTGGAGCTGGTGATCTATGAGTTGACGGACTGGTCATCAATTCACCCATCACCATCTCGTCTATCCACTTTTCTAGATCCTTGAGAGTAGCTCGTGTTGGAGTCATCCGGTACACTTTCACGCCCCAGCTACTTCTCATTCGCGGAGGTAAACGGGAGACGACGTGTTCCAGAGTCATTCCCGATTCCAAGTCTTGCTCATATCCGCCGGTCCTCAGGGCATGCATGGCTCCAGGAAGAATTCGATTGAGCTTGGCTAGTGCCTCTGAGTCATCATCTCGGATCGATGGAAGATTAATAAGAGCCATCAAATGGATCCGAGCAACCACTTGTGGTTGACCATATCGCTTTTTCAGTTCTACTAAGGCATCATAATAAGTGGACGGATTGTCGAAGTATTCGGCTATGTAGGAACGAACTTCTGTAGTGAGCAACTGCTTTAAGAAAGCATGGCGTTGAGCGTCCGATGGTACCAAATTATGGATCATGTCCCTTAACGAAGAGATAAAGGTCGGCCATTCCTTTGGATCAACATTGAATGGCGTGATCTTTATCTGTGGTAACGCATTCATTAGACAATATGGGCTGAACCCCGCTGAAGCTCCCCTTGGTGGAGGTGTACGCCTGTTAATCCAATCATCGCTGCTGAACGATGGCATTAAAGGAGGTGGTGGACCACCTCTCCCCGATCGCTGTAATGGTCTAGGATTGTACTCAGGCGTTGGCCCGTGCCGGACGTGGGCCCGTGCCACCTCAATTGTTCGAAGTCGTTCTTCCGGTGTAAGGGATATTTGACTTCTGGAATCTGATGATCGACTTTGACTGCCAAATCCAGTATCATTTCTGTTACGATGAACCGGAATACCAATATCTGGCATACTAGTTGTGCTGCCGTCACGTGTCCGTGGTTGAGCCATTTCACTAGGCAAATTTGTTTTCGGTAACTTAAAGTTTCCTCTGCGAATCACCACTGTATAATCGACGGTCCTAAGAAGGTATCGAGGATACGAGACGGACGAAAAGGTAATTAACAATCGACGGCCCTGTAAAGGTGTCGACGATTGAAATATAAACGACTGACGAGGACTAAATTGACAATCTACGGCCCTGTAAAGGTTTCGACGATTGAAAATTAGAGAGACTGCGAAAACGGAACGAACCATTGACGGCCCTGTAAAAGTATCGACGATTGTGAATGTGCACAAGCGAAAACGAAATGAACAATCGACAGCCCTGTAAAGGTATCGACGATTGTGAATGTGCACAAACGAAAAAACGAAATCAACAATCGACGGCCCTGTAAAAGTATCGACGATTGTATAAAATGACGGACGAAAATTAAAAATCGACGGCCCTGTAAAGGTATCGACGACTGAAAATATGGAAGACGGGTGAAAACGGAATTAACAATCGACGGCCCAGTAAAGGTATCGACGATTGAAAATATGACGGACGAAAACGGAATTAACAATCGACGGCCCTGTAAAGGTATCGACGATTGAAAATGTGACGGACGAAAACGGAATTAACAATCGACGGCCCTGTAAAGGTATCGACGATTGCAAATATGTGTTGGACACCGAAAATTACCAATCGACGGCCCTGAAAAGGTATCGACGATGGTAAATAGGACTAGATAAGCAAATACTGACAAGAATTGACCAATTACCATAGGTCGGACAAAACTATGCCAGCTAACAATGCTTACGTCCTGATTGAAGTGTTCAAATGATTAGCCGGGATACCCAGGGATGAATGGCCACGTGAATCAGGCGGTGGCTAAGATAAACACGAACGATGAGTTTTCCGGTCGATGCACCAAAATGTTAACCAACGAAATAATCGAGATGAAAATGTGGCTAACTCAGTGGCCAAAAGGGCCACGCTGCGATGTATTTAACAAGAACACGAGGTTACAAAGGCGAAAACGGGAAGAACAGGTTGCGACTGCAGCCAAGACTAAAATGAATCAGAATGACCTCGTTGCCGCACCTCCCTCCGTCTGAGACTACGGTGGAAATGTAGAAAAAGGGGTAAAACAAAAAAAAGGGCGCTAACGCGAACAATTAGCTTTAGGTGTAAATGGGGTGGCGGAAGTGTAAGGGAGATTAACCTATAGCAAAACCAAAGGGTATTAGTTTAGCCAAGGTCAGACAAGTTCAGACTTGTCTGCCCATCGGCAATGACACGAACAAACACACACACGCGTACATACAGACATACAAAACCAACAATTAAATTTACATTTATTACTAACGACTTCTGTCGTTAACACTATTCTTCGGACGAGAACCAATTATGCCCAATGATATCAAGATTAACAGAAGATACGAGACCTTTGAAGATACCAGTGTAATGTATTCACAGCAGTGGGAAAAAGCTCAAAAACTGGCAAGAGAATATCTCTTCAAATCCCAAACAAGACAGAAAAAATACTACCACGTAACAACGAAAATTACTAAATACAACATAGGTAACTACGTATTACTGAAGGTGCCACCAGCAGCAGGAAAATTCATAAATCGATGGAAAGAATCATTTGAAATTTCAAGAAGCTTTCGGATATCAACTACGAGATCCAGCACACTGAAAACAAAAAACTGAAATCTATTGTACATACCAACCATCTCAAACTTAACATCCCAAGAAAACAAAAAACATCTAAGGAAGAAGAAATACTACAAAACCTACCAGAAAATGTTGAAGCCCAAGGACGACCAACAATTCACCAATGCCGACCAGGCTGACCAAGGAAGCAGCTGCTGATACATCCAGGGAAGATGAACATCAAACCACGCAGGAACCAAGGAGAACCAAAAGAACAAACAAACCACACAATACCCAACCTTTACCGTAACCAAATCCGAAAAGATCCTATAACGAATCACCAATACAACTTACGAAGACGATATCAAGGAACAGATCACTAAACCCTTAAATTTTTTATTCACATGCAGACATTACTCTTCCTTCTTGGCCTCCTTCATTCACTAAACCCTACTTTCCCTATCTACGCTTCTGTCTGCGATTGTAACAATATGAAAATACGAGGAATCCTAGACTTCGAATTGCCTTACTACTGTGACAATGAAAAACCAGAAACACAACACTTACCAAGGATACCAACTACTTACACCTTAGTAACCAAGCAAAAACCAGCAGCCACTTGGAAAGGATGGACATGTCGACAGTGGACTAAAACAAAGAAAATAACCGGATCGTTCTGGATCGGATCCTTCGATACAGTTTACTCCCAAGAAACAATACTAATCACGACTTTGGAATGCTATGGGTTTATCACTTCTTCGCAGTTGTGGAACTTCAGCTACAGGTTTGCAACTTACTTATATAAATTGGAAAAGTTAAATAGTCATTTAAATTGTGCCACAGGTATAGTAGTCCCTGTTCTTTTGACTTCGAACAACATTGTCCACAGGGCTCATCCCTTCTTCGCAGTTGTGGAAATTCAGCTACAGGTTAGCTACTTACTTATATAATATAATACTATACTTATATAAATTTGAGACTTAAAGAATATTTTAAATTGTGCTATAGGTATAGCAGCCACTGTTCTACTTTCAACTTCGAACAACATTGCCCACCTAGAATCTCATTTGCTCATGTTTTTTGTCAAAAATAAAGAAATGAAGCCACGTCAGGCGAGCAATACAGAAATGTTTTGAAATGTGTATGTTTTGTACTTTTTTATTTTCGTATAAGGGTATACAACTTGCTGGGGGAAAAAAAGGGGGTAGATACAAATGGGATACACCTAGGAGGTTATAAGGTAGTCTTAAGGAAGCGGGAGATCCGTTGGAACTTGCGAGGAGTGACACCGGGAGCTTCAGGAGATCCTTTTTGGAATGCTTATAGGCATTCCCTAGAAGATCCCATACCTTCCACAAAATACTCCGTTGGAGGTCCTCAGGCATGTTTTGTGCCGTCTGGGGATATCACAAATACAAGTTTTCATCGTATAATAGCCTTGGAGAAACACCACTAATGGTCGCCATCGCCTACGGGCATTAAGAAGTGGCTAGTTATTTGTGGATAAGTTGCAACGTTGCCCAAATGGCAAAGGACAACAGCACCGTCCTACATTATGCCGCCAAACATGGAAACAATAGTCTCGCTAGGGCGGCATGCGAAAGGAAAATCCACATTAACATCAATCAAACGACTAGACCATGGAACTATACGGCCTACACCTAGTCACAATGTATAAGCAGGATCACATAGTAAATATTGTCGCGCCGAGGAATAACGCTGAGACTCAAGTAGCGATTAAGACACGTTTATTCACCGTAAACGTACATAACACTACAACAGATATAAGTAGACTGGGGCACAGCAAGGGACACACACAAGTATTTATGCACTAACGTAGACAGCAGCTACCGGGAGAAATATCTGCTGACAAGACTGCCGGACATCTCGGGTAGAGTTGCGGTCAATAGCCGATACAGAAGCGCCGGACGTGACAACTAGTCCATGGGGCCTCAAATAACCGCGACATCTCCCTCCCTAGATAGCGAGTCGTCCCGACCGCTATTACTTTCCTATAAAACTCTATATCCCAAAAACTCAACATACCATGGGGAACATTTGACCCCTCTACACTCTACAAAGACAATACCTTGCCAAACATCAACCGAGAGAGAGAGAGAAAAAAAAAACAGTACATGAGTTCATAAAATAACATAAGTTGGGGGATTTTTCCACTTTCAGCAAGTCAACCGCTCCCGGCATCGAAGAATTTCCATGCAGTGTCGCTCTTCTCTACCAATTGGGTCTTCAGCTTGGCCAAGTCCTCCCCTCTGCTTCTCCTTCTCTGTCTCCGGCTGCTTTCACGCCGCTCTTTTTCTTCTCTACATTAATTCCTCCAACATTCTCTCGATCTTTTCCAACCTCGTTTCTACCGTTGCATCTTGCTGCGATGGGTCATACGTGGGTTTAACCTCCCTTCCTATAACTCCCAGCATTCTCTCGTTATTACCCGTGTACGGTCTTCCCACCCGGATAATCCTCCTGGCTCACCTACACAGTCGTCCACTCGACTCCCGTTCCTTCGCACAAGGTTACTCGGGTTGAGGGTTTCGACGATACCACCTACAATTGCTTGATCAACCCTTGGCGCAAATCGCCCAAACTCGTCGCGAGGGCGTTGTCTTCCCCTGGCTCTACAAGCACCCCCACTCATCTACTGCCTTCTGACTATTTGTCTAAAGCTCGATCCTCAGATCGCCCACAACGGTAACCTACCGCCTCCCGACGAATGACTCTTCGTCTAAATCCGATCTTCCGATCGCTCACAACGGTAACCTACCGCCTCCCGACGAACGACTCTTCGTCTAAATCCGATCTTCCGATCGCTCACAACGGTAACCTACCGCCTCCCGACGAACGACTCTTCGTCTAAAACCCGATCCTCAGATCGCTCAGAACGGTAACCTACCGCCTCCCGACGAACGACTCTTCGTCTAAATCCGATATTCCGATCGCTCACAACGGTAACCTACCGCCTCCCGACGAACGACTCTTCGTCTAAAACCCGATCCTCAGATCGCTCACAACGGTAACCTACCGCCTCCCGACGAACGACTCTTCGTCTAAATCCGATCTTCCGATCGCTCACAACGGTAACCTACCGCCTCCCGACGAACGACTCTTCGTCTAAAACCCGATCCTCAGATCGCTCACAACGGTAACCTACCGCCTCCCGACGAACGACTCTTCGTCTAAATCCGATCTTCCGATCGCTCACAACGGTAACCTACCGCCTCCCGACGAACGACTCTTCGTCTAAACTCCCGATTTTTCAATCGTTACCGGCGGTGATCTACCGCCTTGCAGCGCACCACTGTCCGCCTCTACGCCCCCTTAATCACCACTAGGTCCCACCTACCTCCCCAGAAATTCTTATGGCCGTCCCCGCGCTATCGCATTCTAATCGCCTGTCACACGGCCGGTGCTGTGGCTTCGTACCCCAACAGTTTAAGGCGCATGGGCCAGTTGGGTCGACGACTCTCGGAAGCCCCTGACAGCCTCCGCCTCCGCACAACTAGAGCACAATAGAATGAAACAGCGCAAAGACTTACCACAAGTTCTGCATCTCCACCATGTCGCGCCGAGGAATAACGCTGAGACTCAAGTAGCGATTAAGACACGTTTATTCACCGTAAACGTACATAACACTACAACAGATATAAGTAGACTGGGGCACAGCAAGGGACACACACAAGTATTTATGCACTAACGTAGACAGCAGCTACCGGGAGAAATATCTGCTGACAAGACTGCCGGACATCTCGGGTAGAGTTGCGGTCAATATCCGATACAGAAGCGCCGGACGTGACAACTAGTCCATGGGGCCTCAAATAACCGCGACAATATTTTATTGGAACACGGAGCATATCCAGAGATAACTGATGTCAATGGAAATACCCCGCGGGATTACGCGTTTGACGAACAAAGGAGAAACATATTCGAAGATTGGGACTATATAAGAGCCCGCAAGAGAAAACTTTTGATAGCGAATAAAACTAAAATTCAAGAAGAAAAACTAAAGGAAGAAAAGAGAAGAAAAGCATACAAGAAAAAAAAATGATTGAAATCTGTCGTAGTATTCCAGTAAAAAAGGAACGTTGACCATCATTTATCAACTAACACTCTTATTAGCCTAAAGGCAACGAATAACGGTAAAGGAAACATATCTTGTATTTTGTGTCTTCCACCATATACACATAGCCCAGAAAACGAGGAAAACGGTGAAGGAAACCAGGAAAACGGTGAAGGAAAGAAAATAGGTTAAGCTGGTGACAGGTAAAAACAAGTTTTCATTTAGCCATTGTCACGCCACATGCCGAAAGGAAGTAAGGAGAAGAAGAAAATCAGATGAAAAAGAGGAAAATTGGAGGACCAATTTCTTCTTGCCGAAGGGGGGAAGGAATGTAATAGACCGCAGCAACTCCTCCCAGCAACAGCAGCCCCACCCAGCAAGAAGGTCGTCACGAATGTAACCTTCCCTGAGGATAATAGTTTGGGATAAAGTAAAAGTTATTGTAAACCCCTCCTTTCTTAACCTTCAATCTTTTGGTATATAAGTGCATGGTTGTATCATCTTGAGAAGAGTTGTTTACTGGCAAATACACAGTCTAGAAAATATTACAGATAGAATTTTATTTTGTTTTTTTTTTGCTGATCAGAAGAAGAATAGATCTTCAAATAACTCACACTTGACTTTTTTGTAGGAGTACACCCTGCGCCCCTACACACTCGCTCATCGATTAAGAACACGAGCTTTTTCTCCCATAAGCACTGTGTTAAAACCGCGTTTTTCACCAATAAAATTAAAATATTTTAAACTACGCGAAATTATTTTTTCTTGCCCAAAAAAATGCAGCGTTTTTTATTTAACAGCATTATTTATTTATTTTATTAAAAATATTTTTATTTTGAACCCTTTCCCATCACTTGTAGTTTACTCCCTATACACTTCGAGAGAAAAAATCTTAACTTCTCCTTCAGTCACTACTGGCGCTAGTGGGCTGTAAGGTGACGAAAAAAGTTGGTTGAAAAACAAAATATGTAGTCTATGTTGTTCCTGTGAAAGTCGTGTTAATTCGACGTGGCAACTCTGTTCTCAGATCTTGTCTTTCCGAGGCTTTGAATCTGCTGTTTAACCCCCTTCTCCTTCCTGTTCCCAGTTCTCACCTCTCTCCTCCGTCTGCTATACCGTTCAGTCTGAGATATTATAGGCTGTCACACTGCGATCGCAGTTAGTCACTGTAAATTGGCTGTGTCTTTAAACGTTACCAATTCTGGAAGGTGGTTTATTATCCAACCTCCTGGCAGCTCTAGCTCAGATTGAGCACATTCTTTTGTCCTGGGTAACTGTCGATTACAATGTTCGCAATTATGACTTTTGTCCTTTAACACATCATTCCGATGCAGGTCGCCTGACTCGTTATATATATCTTGTTGTGCATTGGATGTCGTGTGCGTGCCCTCTACGCGTCACCTGCATTTTACAACGGATATTTTCGTAACTCTTCAGTGTCGCCCAACCTATTCTCATTGTAATCTTCCTGGCTCAGGAACCGTATGGTCAAATATACTCAATAATATCTTATTTTTCAGACGACGAGTCGACGAGGATCTTCACGTGGTGTTTTTCTTTTACGTTGTTAGTTAATTCGGCTCTGTGTGTTTACAAGGTGTAAGCTGGTATAAGGTATTATTTACTCTTATATTTTTCTCTTGTTTTTCAGACGACGAGTCGACGAGAATCTTCACGTGGTGTTTTTCTTTTACGTTGTTAGTTAATTCGGCTCTGTGTGTTTACAAGGTGTAAGCTGGTATAAGGTATTATTTACTGTCAATAGATTGTGTATGTTCTTTCTATTTATTTGTTTTTTTTTTGTTATCAAAATAGTTTTCGATAGTTTTATTTTCTTCATTCTGCAGACCAGTCTGAATCCAATGGCTTCTGTCGATAGTGGTGTAGCTTCATCAAACTCAGAAGAACACTCCGAAGAAATAAATTTGTGAGTACATTAATCTTAAATGTTTAGCTTAATTCCCTAATTAGCTAAATAATAAAATTCTATATCAGTGAGGAAGATGCTGCTGCAGGTACTTCCAGTGCTAATGCCAATCGTTGTAAAAAAGCAAGTGCTGGCAAACAATCTGCCACGGAATCCGGAAATAAACTGTTTTTGAAAATTGATCGAGATCGAGATCGATTCGATCAATTCGATCAAAAAAGAATCGCGATCGATTTCGATCATTTCGATAAAAAATTTGGTGGGATCGAGATCGAGATCATCGATCGCCATTTGGTGATCGATGCCCAACACTGCTCTCCAATATGAAGGGTGGACGTTGGTTGTTAGGTCGTTTCTTTTAGTATAGCAATAAGTCTATAATTAATTTTACAGTAAAAACAAAGAACCGTTAAAAGAAAAGTATGGCAAGTTTAGTAAAAAAAGATTTTTACCTCTTGCAGAGAATATACACTCTCGATTTCTGATTTCTACTTTTTCACTGCTTTCGGCTAGCGAAATGAAACATGCTACCAAAAGTTATAGCAAGTACCATACGAGCTTTGGAAAAGTCGTCGAATTTCATACCGTAGAGGAAAGGTATAGAACACAGTAGATTTTTTAGCCTAACCAATTCGACTACTATTAAATAATTTCGCATTTATAGGACATACAACCAATGAAATTCAGCTACCATTTTCCTTTTATTTTTCTACCTTTTCCCCTATTTTTGTTCTACTATTTTCCTACTTTTAAAATATTTTAATATACGCGCGAAAAAAGGTTGGTTTAAATGAATCAATCTGCTGTCCTACTTCTGGATTTTGGTAAATACGCTTCGAATGAAGTTAGTTAGAAACTGTTCAACACACAATTAACACTTCTAGATAAACTCGGGAAACACGTAACGTAGGTGTCACCTACAGTGCTGCCCTCATGGGCAGGATTTTGGGAAGGGCCTTCCTGCGTTTACGTCTGGAAGTGTTTTTCTTCTGTTTAATCAGTGTTAGTATTGTTTCGTAAAGTAAGAAAATTGTGTCTTACCGTCCGTAGGCTAGTAGGGGAGGGTGGGGCTAGTTGGTACAATTTTTTTTATTTTCCTCTCCAGTTTCTTAAGTTTTCATTATTTTGACATCCGACAAGATGTGAAAGAAAGTTCAGATAACCAGCTTTCTCGTGTTATTTTTTAATTTGATCTATCTTAAAGAATTCATACCGAAATAAACGTCCAAAAAATTAAAATTTTTTTGTCTACATGCCCCTCTAATGGGTTAAGTTGGCAGTGGTAACAGGGTAAGTATTAGGCCTCAATCCCCATGTATTTAAAATAGGAATTTGAGTCAAATGTTGATGTTGTAAACCGACAACAATAATATTACAATAAAGGAAAATTCAAAATTTATTTCTGGGTGAGAACCTCAGAAATAAATTCTGATAGCTAACATAAAGATTAAATGCCTTAAATAAAACCAATAAAAAAATAATATAGGTAATTCAGGCAAAGTTTTCACAGATGACCATCGTAGATATTGATACACACTTAACAAGTGCCCAGTTGTGGCCTCTTATATGCATACCACTGTTCACCATAAGTCATATCTAGCAAAAACTTAACTTACAATTCACTGACGTTTTGACAGACCGATTGATGCCGACATGCCTTATTTTGCCAGGTATATCAACTTGCCCCAACCCAGGGTGTATTCAAATAACAATCTTAATTAGTCATCAATAATTGATTGCAACAAATCCATTGTTACCGATTAATAGAGGACAACATTTTCTATGGTATTTGTATATTTTTTTAATTATTTGCAAACTACGTAAAGATATAATTGATAAAAAACAAAAGCGCAACAATTGTTGATTTGACGCAAAAAATGTCATTATTTTCTATTTACTAAACTATTTGTGCCACCTCGTCAGCCGGGGCGGGATGGGGAGAGAATCGAGGTATCCCCGATTGCCCGACGCCATTATTCATAATTATTTTTTATAGACGCTTTTATTCATTGTATTAGCTATTGGGTGTTCCAAACCTTTTTTGCTTAGTGCAATTTTTTTCAAATTATTTAAATATTAGTAACTCAAAAACCATATACATGAAGCATCTTTAAAAATTAAGGAATGCCACTGTTCCTAATTTAAATTTTCATCCTGAAAAAATTCATTCAATAAAACTAAATACAGTGCCGGTCCAGTTACAGAACCGCCTAGCTATAGAACCGGCTCGGTTATCGAACCGATTTTTCTTTGCCGTGTTTCAGCGCCACCGTTTGCCGTATTATGAACTATATCGATTTTCTATGGCGGGAATGAATGGCTTTTGCCTTTTAAAACATGCTAAAAAATATTACTGTAATGGGTTTTGTCTTTTTAGGCAATGTTTACATCGGTTCAATGACCCAACTAATAATAATAGGCGTTAAAGTTATTCATACCAAATACAATAGTAATAGGCGGTAAAGTTATCCATACCCAATACAATAGAATACAACAGCTTCCACTATTCATTCTTATCTTCTAGCACCTTGTTCCATTCCAGTCCTTCTACCAACTCTAATTTCTTTTTCCTTCTGGTATGAAAGCAGTTCTTCTAGTCCATCAAACCGCTTCCTCTGTGGATGGTCCCCCACCAATGATGATACACTAATATCTCACCATTCATAGCTATACACATATTTTTAAAATCTTTTTAATTTAGTCATAGCAGCGGTTCGAACACGGGACTCTAGATCCATAGCGAACAGCATTACCACTCTGCTATGTGCCCTTACATTATAAGACCGTCAAAGTTTGAGGGATGAAAGAACCGACGATAGGTGGCACTAAGATCGGGTGCTTGGTTATAGAACCATTCAGTTATAGAACCACGCACAGGCCGGTTCTATAACTGGACCTGCACTGTATCTGATTTTTTTTTTCGAAATTTTCGAGATATTGGACCACTGTCCACCGCTCGGGGGTGCATTTAGTAGGATAGTAGTTGTTCTTGTTTTTTTCGGAAATATTCTTTTACGAAAAGAAGAAAAAATCTTCTTACTCCTCCCTCTTATCGTTGTTGTCTAAGTATATATGAGATGATTTTCATGTTTTCTAGCAACTAAACGAGACCAAAAAGAAGAAGAAACGTTAATGATTTAAACAGTTCAAATATAGGACAATAGCTTAAACGTGCATATTGTGCTGGCAACAAAAGACAGAAGACGAACAACATAATAGAACCACACAAAATGTGGAAGTTTAAAATTATTTGTTATTTAGCACGCTATAGAATGGCGTTGTTTGCTGTGATGTTCTTCTTATTAGTCTTATTACGTCACGGCTTTAAGCCAAATCAGGCTTCGGCCAAAACAGCAAACAATCATCATAAAATTTCCGAGTTGCATTACACATCTGGCCGCGTGAGTCTGAAACTCTATAATAGAGGAATAAAATGTTACAAAATTAACGCTTGTGGTGGGTTTCTCTTCCTAAAATCAGGATTTTGAAACAACAAGCGCATGGCATACACAGATAACTGAGACTGAATTTCTACAATATGGCCGGAAGATTGCAAAATTTAACTTAATGGAGGAAACTCATGGAAAAAAATGGCAGAAGATACCGAAAAAATATTTCCTTGTCGATTGCACTGCAGGTGAAAAATTATGTCTAAGTTTTAGGCATTGACATTTTTTCTTTTTAATATCTTCACTGTAAAAAAAATGATTACTTGTTATAGGTAATAGGAAAGTCAAATTTTTAAAAAATTTGATTATTTCATGAAATTTTACCTAAAATATGTAGTTTTTCACACATTTAGGTAACTATCTAGTTACTAAACCGACAATTCCAGTCGATTGGCGGTGAAATAGGACCAAAACCAAATAGTCCTAAAAATTTTCAGTCCTATTTCTCCTGTAGGAATAGGCCTGGGAGAAATAGAACTGCTTTTAAAACACATTTAAACAGTCCTATTTCTCCTTGAAATTAAAACTATTTTGCTCGCTTTTATCTTAGATCTTTGAGGGCAACGATCCTCCAAACCGGTAGGCAAGATGTGGGTTTGGGGATTTGGGGGGTTGCGGGGGATCATTCGGCTCTAGGAATCACAGCTCCTTTGGTGAACCATCTCCCTCCCTAGAAGGGTGAGGACCACACCCACCGTAGTCCCTCTATTATGCAGGTCGTAAGAAGGATAAATAATAACCAAAGTAAAATCACACTCACATTTATGAAATGATTAATTTTTTGATAAATGAACTGTAAATGTATTGTAAAAAAATTCCGTTTAAAATACAGAAAAAAATTATTTTTAATTATAAGGAGTTAGTGGATTAAGCTTAAGCTGTAAGTGAATTAAGCGGTGAAATTTTGGAAACGGTAATTTTCAAGGACTTAAGGATATATAACTTATTTCAAACTTTTCCTTCCCATTTTGCCTACCAGTTTGGAGGCTATTTGTCTAGAAATATATAAGAGCAGGATGAAGAAAAAAGGCCTAACTCTAATAGAAATAGGACTGGCAAAAGGAGAAATAGGACTTTTTTAAAGATGAAAAAAAATCAGGGAACGCTTTCTAAGTTTAACATTAATCTACTTGTTTTATGAAAAAAAAATGCATATTTCATGGTACTCTCTAAAAAGAGATGTCTAGAAAAGGTAGACAACTGTCTACTTTTATCTAGACATTTTTGTAAACTTAGGAGCTCCGGGACATTATGTCTAAAATTATATATACACTGTGTCTTGTGGTGTGGCGGGTAAATGTCCTTTGCCGTTCCCTGTGTTACCTAGGCAACCGATACGCCCCTCAATTTTTAAGGTTAAAACAAAAGTGATGTTTTTCCTTAACTTTGCTTTTAAGGTCGTTTTGAATGGATTTCCGAAAGAAGTATTTCGGAACACTTAATTGTCTTTAAACTAACTATACCTTAATTGCTTTAACAGAACACCAGTTGTTTTTTCTTTCCACGTATGTACAGTATCCTCCACAAAAAAGAGGCACCCCCCCCCCCGGTAGTCAAAAAAAAAAATTCTTTATGAGCGCTAGATGGCATTGTTTTCAATTGCAAAATACAAACAAAAAGAGCATGCAAGTTTTTGTTTTATTTTGACTGCAAAAGCAAGACGGTTGCCATGATTTCAGTATTTTTGGCTGCGAGCAAAATTTGGAAAACGGAGAATTTGAGAAAAAGTCAGGGAAAGGCTAAAACCTCTGAATTGTTAGAGGAGAGTGGGGGCAATTGAGACAGGGCAATTGAAACAAAAATTGTTTCTCTCACCGTATAAGAGGAATTTTCTTGAAAAAATTAGGGTTAATAGAATGAAGGGGTTTACAAGTTTAGAAAAATTTACGAGTTTTTGTATTCAAAACTTTTTAAGATATCTCGAAAAAACTGTTTTTTGTTCTCCGTCTGTTAAATTTGCGTTTTCAATTTATTTGTTTTAACCCCTTAAACGCTACGCTTTAGTAATAAAATTAGTTTCAGATGATTTGCAATTCATTTTTATACAATTTAATGTCATTAAATTTTTCCCTGCATTCTTAAATAATTTTAAATAATTAAATGTAACGATGACCCTATTGCAGGGCAATTGAAACAATTTGTTTATATTCCCTGTCTGCGAGTGGTTGCATTTTTTTTGCAAGTATTTGACGTAATTCATTTAAACAAATGTAAATCATCTTGTTAACACAACTATAATACTTGTATTCGCTGTTTGGGATTTATTTAAAAAAGCATGTTGCTTAATGGTTTTTTTTATTTAATTATTTAAATATTTTAAACTTAATTATGATCTATTTTAAGCATATTTTAAAAATCTGTTAATCGCATTGTACCTAATGGTAAAATTTTATCACACTAGCAGTTGTGGCTGCTGAGATATCGTGATTTTCCTTTTATGTGGGTATAAAGAAGCTTCCTTATGGGAAAGCCCACGTTGCAATTGCGTCGACACACCGGCAATTGAAACATTGCCCTGCTACCATGGCAATTGAAACACTCGAAGCGACCTCAGTTTTTTACAATTTACTACTATTATAATAAATTTTTTCTCATAAAAAAAATATCGTTTAGTAGCTGAGATAATAGGCTACAATTCTATATAACTTTTATATTAAGTTATTTTCAGTTTTTTTTTCAAGAAATACAAAAAACCAAAAAGTGTATCAATTGCCCCCACTCTCCCCTACGTTTCCGCCACCCCGACTTTTTATCTCAAGTTTTCCGTTCTCCATATTTTCTCGCGACACGAAAATTTTCATAGAATTGAAAATCTTATATGTTATGTATATGAATTAGACTTTTGGCCATTAACACTCCATATAAATTGATTTTACGATTGTCGAATTGTCGAATTGTCGAAAAAAGAATTGCAAATTAACAACGGCACTCATTCTCTTCATCTTGAGGCCAAAATGGAAAAAAATGTGCCTCCCCGTTAAAAAACCCTTATTTGTTAGGATAACCAATTTGCCAAACCTAAGGGAAAACTACATTTTTTTTTGTAATCCTTCATTCTTACATAAACAATACAAACAAAAATGTCCCCTACACCTAGGATAAAAATCAATTAGGTAATTAGGCAAGGCCTCTGGCAATGCTTTTGTTTACTTAACTTTGTTACGATCGCCAACCCGCCCTAATATGTTTGTCCTTCAATCGGAATACCGTGATTGATTGTCCGATATTTTTTTTAGCCTTTAAAAAATCATATTGTAGGAATTTTGGCGTAAAATCAGTGAAAAACCGACAAGTATATCGGTAAAAATGTACCGAAATGTAATCTCGGAATTTTTCCCCGACATATTTCTTAGAGAGTATAGTAAGATATGAGACTGAGAAATAAAAGCCTTATGATTCAAGTCCTAAGATAGAAAAAGATTTTTTCAAAATAGCCTTTGATTTTGTAATAGAAATTAATAGTTTCAGATAAATTTTATTATATAGTTAGGTAGTAAATTATCTTAACTATACAAAAATATCTTTGGTAAAAGTCTAGTTTAGCAGAGCGTTTTTTGCGTTACATTATTTACTTAAATTACATTACAATGAGACTATCAAAAAAATTTAAATTATGACAACAGAAATAAAAATGACGTAATATTAATCTACCTAACCTACACGGTAAAAAAATTTAAACCCACTTAGGCCCACTTTTAAGTGGGAAAATGTAAGTCCCCACCTATTTAGTGGTGTACCCCTCAAATTAGTATAGTGGTACACATATTGGTACACTTAAACTTAGGTGGATCAATACACTTATAGGCTTCGTGGGTTTAAGTGTACCGACAAATTGTACACCATTTCGTGGGGAAAATAGTGGGGCTAAGTGGAGAGTAGGAAAGTGAACATGTTTTTCCCCCATTTTGGCACAATTTCGTGGGGTTAGATCCACCAAATTATACACCAATACGTGGGTCATGAGTGTGGTTGTCGAAAGTGTAAATGAGAACAAATACTAGATTTCAGTTCAGTGTAATACAGAGATGTATTTCGAAAGGAAAGACGAAAACAAAAATACATTTGGCGAAAAAAAAAACAATAAAAAAAAACGATGGCTGAATATTTGTACCTAACAAATAGTCTATTTCATGGCCAATGTCGACGTCAGCCGCTCTCCTTAATCTCGCTATGAGGCCGTAAAAGAAAAATTACCTCAATTAAGAACTTACTTTCTAAATCTTGAATCAAAATTTTACTTACTTCCAACACACTAAACACGAAAAAGCTTCCATGGTATACATGGGATAAATCCACTACCGTACATCACAGCTGCATATAACACTGCCATTTCTCTCCAAGTTTTAAAAAACAACTAACTTGAAAACGGGGCAGTATGGGAATGGTGCATGTGGTGGTGTGTACGCAAACACCAGCCTCAGGACTTGAAGGGGTGAAGTATGAAAAACGAGGGTAGGGAACCCTCCCCATGATTCCCCAATGGGGAATAATTGGGAGGTTTGCACACTGAAACACACAACGCAGTGACAACATGGTGGCTGACGATTACCGCGCGAATTCCTACAAAGAACTTGATAAGTGTACCGCACACTTATCAAGTACTACACTAATATGTGGGTAAGCCCACTAAAAGAAATATATGCCCGATACCCCACGAAACTACACTTTCACCGGTACACTTAAAGAAGTATAGTACAGTGGGGTATTCAATTTTTTACCGTGTAACCTAATTTAGGCGGCCTTACATCTTCTAACCAACCTAACCTAACATAACCTATATAACGTAATATAATATAACCTAACCTAATCTAACCTAACCTAACCTAACCTAACCTAATGTAATATATAATGTATTGTTAATAAATAAGGTAACGTAAAAAATTTAGCCTAACCTAATGTAATATTGTAATGTAATGTAAATAAATGAGTTAACGTAAAACATGCTCGGCTAAACTAGATATTAACCAATTTTTTGGGGTTTGTGTCGCACAAATATTTGTAGCCGTTAACTGTAAAAAAACCTAGAGACACTTAAAATTCTGAAAACACAAAAATGTTGGGGCAATTAAAACACGTCGTCGGAGCAATAGCAACATGGGCTTCCCCATAAGCGAGACACTAGGACACTGTTGCCGATTTTAAGAAAACGAAGTGTGCTTTCGTGCGCATCCAGAGAAAGAGTGCTAAAATCAAGGGTGTATCAATTGCCGCTTGCATGAACCTTCACAAAATGATTATTTAATGTAATTTTTTAAACGCTTAGACAAAAGAGAATGTTATGAACTTGTAAGTATAAATGACCGCAGATTTATTTAAAATACAACTATTTATAATAATTGTTTTTAGCATTTAGTGGGTCAAATAAAAAAATAAAGCGGGAAAAATAATCAAACGGAAATCAAAATGTTGTTTTTTTTAATAAGATAAATAAAAAACTTTCATAACCACTCATTCAAAAATTTTTCTTAAAATCAATAACCTTCTCATACGTCGAAGGCTATATATTTTTTTCAATTGCCCTGCATTATAATTTGCCCTACTCTCCTTACCTGAGTATAGAATTAAGTAGAGGAGAGTGGGGTCAATTGAGACACAGGGCAATTGAAACTAAAATTGTTTCTCTCACCGTAAGAGGAATTTTCTTGAAATAATTAGGGTTAATAGAATGAGGGTGTTTACAAGTTTAGGAAACTGTACGAGTTTTTTTATTCAAAACTTCTTAAGATATCTCGAAATTTTTTTTTCTCCGTCTGTTAATTTTGCGTTTTCAATTTTTTTGTTTTGACCCCTAAAACGCTACGCTTTAATAATAAAACTAGTTTTAGACGATTTGCAATTCATTTTTCTAAAACTTAATGTCATGTATTTTTTCCCTGCATTCTTAAATAATTTTATATAATTAAATGTAACGATAACCCTATTGTGGGGCAATTGAAACACCTTGTTTATATTCCCTGTCTGCGAGTGGTTGCATTTTTTTGCAAGTATTTGACGTAATTCATTTCAACAAATGTAAATCATCATATTAACACAACTATAATACTTGTATTAGCTGTTTGGGATTTATTTAAAAAAGCATTTGCTTAATGTTTTTTTTAAAATTTAATTATTTAAATATTTTACTGTTTACCGTAAGCATATTTTAAAAATCTATAATCGCATTGTACCTAATGGTAAAATTTGATCACACTAGCATTTGTGGCTGCTGAGATTTCGTGATTTTGATTTTACGAACATCGTATAAAGTAAAACACCTAAAATGTGCCAAATTTTGGCCTCTAATGCATATCACTGTTAACCATAAGTCATATCTAGCAAAAATTCGACTTACAATTCCCTGACATTTTGACAGACCATGTACCATACATATGCATGTAGGGGAGAGTGGGGCTAGTTGGCAGGAGGGCAAGTTTGCAATTCTTAATTTAGACAAATTGTGTGAAAGAGGTTTTATTGAAATAATTCATAGTCAAAGATGTTTATCGTGCGCACATTTGTGCAAAGTTTTATAAATTTATCCCAAATAGTTTAGGAAATAGAAAATAACAAAATTTTTTGCGTCAAATCCACAATAGTTGCGTGCTTGGTATTCATCAATTTGATCTTTTCTTGGTATGCATATAATTTTTAAAAAATATTAGTTTTATAGAAAATTGTGTCCTCTATCGAACTGTAACAATGGATTTGTTTTAATCAATTATAAAGGAGTAATAAAAATTTTTATTTGAATAAACCCCGGGTTGGGGCAAGTTGATACATTGCAACATGGGGCATGTCGGCATAGGCATTATACATGCATATGTATAGAGTACATGGCCTGTCAAAATGTCAGGGAATTGTAAGTCAAATTTTTGCTAGATATGACTTATGGTGAACAGTGGTATGCATTAGAGGCCAAAATTTGGCAAATTTTAAGTTTTTCACTTTATACGATGTTCACCTGTGAAATGTTTGCCTGAATTATGTATATTTTTTTTAATTTTTTGCATTTAAGGCTATTTATCTTTATGTAAGTTATCACAACTTATTTCTGAGTTTCCCACTCTAAAATAACTATAGGATTTTTGTTTATTGTAATGTTATTCTAGTTTGTTTACAACATCAACATTTCACTGAAATCCGTATTTGAAATACATGGGGCCAACTTACCCCACTACCACTGCCAACTTACCCCGTTAGTGGGGCATGTAGGCAAATTTTTTTTAGCTTTTTGAACGTTGATTTCGATATGAATTCTTCAACGTAGATCAAATAAAAAAATAGCACGAGAAAGCTGGTTATCTGAGCTTTCTTTTACAATTTTTTGGGTGTCAAAATATGAAAAATTAAAGAAACCAGAGAAGAAATAAAAAAAATTGTACCAACTAGCCCCACCCTCCCCTATAATGCCTATGCCGACATGCCCCATGTTGCAATGTATCAACTTGCCCCAACCCGGGGTTTATTCAAATAACAATTTTTGTTACTCCTTTATAATTGATTAAAACAAATGCATTGTTACAGTTCAATAGAGGACACAATTTTTTAGAAAACAAATATTTTTTAAAATTATATGCATACCAAGAAACGATAAAATTGATGAATACCAAGCACGCAACTATTGTGGATTTGATGCAAAAAATTTCGTTATTTTCTATTTCCTAAACTATTTGGGATAAATTTATAAAACTTTGCACAAATGTGCGCACGATAAACATCTTTGACTATGAATTGTTTCAATAAAACCTCTTTCACACAATTCTTCTAAATTAGGAAAGGCAAACATGCCCTCCTGCCAACTAACCCCACTCTCCCCTACTGTTGGAGGCACTAACTTAACTTTAAATTATACCTAGCTTACTGAAGTGGTTGTTTCTAAAGCTTTGAATCTTTGACTATATGTTTTTTGGTATGTTATCTCACAAATCCTTGTAGCCTTTAAGTTGCACGCTACTTTTTGTTGTTGTTATTTTGGAATATTTGGGATAATTAACGACTAAACGTGATAAATAGGAAAATTGTTGTGCAAAATTAGTTTCTAATTAGTAAAAAAAAGGTTCTAACTGTAAACATATTCTCGTATGTTCTAAATGTAAAATTACTTTAGTTTTTAGTGAAAATTTTTTCTAAGGTTTCATTCAAATCACCGATAAACATACAAAAATAAAGTAGATTTATTTTGTAAAAATAGCTGAGTTGTTAAAGCGACTGGTAACAGACGTTGATAGACGTGGGTCCCAGGTTCAACCTCATCACACACTAAACTTTTTTCTTCTTTCAAGGATAAATTTATGGGTTTTTTAAACCTTTTTTTGTTTACCCTTTTTTACCGATTTTAGAGAGCATCCCATTAATTTTTTTTTTCGGTGAAATTTCCACCGAATTGGCAGAGTCCTACTTTCCAAATTTCACCGAAAATGGGGGCTTTTTTTAACAGTGTGGTTTTCATTTACCCCTACCCTCCTCTACTTTTTGTTTATATTACTTTTAAGAGAATTTCCGATTGGTGCGTCACAGCTTTTTAGCATTTTTTGAAAAAAACTTCTTTACTGCTATTCTTATTTTGACGTAACACACTTGAATTGTTTTGCTTTTTAAGAGTTCTATCTAGGAATAAGTCACTTTGCCCTACCTGAGAACTAGCCTTCCTCTCCGCTACAAACAAACTATCCAAAATAAGCATCTGTATCCTATAGCCAAACAACCTCATTCTTGCCTTCTGTATAGACGTGGCAGTTAATTATTAACGGCTTTGGTCAATTTTTTCTAGTTTTTGCCGAAAAAATCTTTTATTTCGCTGTAACTTAATTTGTGTTTCTGAAAGAATATGCCAATACATTTGAGCTGGAGCAAGACCATCCATGTGTCATTCATCTTATACGGAAAAAGTTTCTACGCCCACCAGCATCTAGAAATCTTCCTTACCAAATGAGCCAACCTACTTTGGTAGACCCATCAGATGGGCAATCTCAAGCTATTTTGCGTCTTTTGCGCAACCAAGTAGGTGTAGTTTTTTAAAATTCTAAAATGAAACAAGATTTTTGATGAGCCACAATTCCGTTCCGTTTTACAGACGAATGGATTTTTTATTGAATGCGGGGCTTTGGATGGCGAATATCTCTCAAATACTTTGTATATGGAGCGAGCACTGAACTGGGAAGGAATATTGATTGAAGCTGATCAAAAGGCTTTTAGCCAGCTGACTGCTCGTAATCGAAAAGCCTACTCTTTGCCAGTCTGCCTTAGTACAAAACCTTATCCTATCCAGGTAAGAGAATTTACCCAGTTTTTTACCTATACAATTGGTATTTTTCCCATGAAGTCAGAGTGAGAAAAAAGCTGAAGTGGCGGGGTTTAAAGTGTAATTTTTTTTTCCTCTTCCATTTTTTTCTATGTTTTTTCTTGAAGTTTTCTTTTGCTTTATCAAAACAAGTAAAAATTCGGTGAAATTTCCCCGTCAACTCTCAACATAAACCAGTAGGGGAGAGTAGCGCTATAGTTGGCAGGAGGGCAAGTACACAGCAGCGGCTGCCTACTTATTGTTTCCTACTTAAGAGGTGCCAGGGTCTCTTACATGGCTTTGGATACTTAAATTCCGCCCATACTTACACGAGATTTCCTACTAAAAAAACCTGTTTCATGTAAGAATGTTGTAAGTAGTTAAGTAGGCTCAATAAAGGGTCTAGCCTACTTAAAATTCATTCGCATACTTTTTTTTCTATAGGGCAATTATATAATCTTTAGTAAAAAATTCAGCAAATGACTTCTATCATATCGAAATTTTTTGTGGTTATAAAGATATATCCATAAATGGGGTTTAGAAATGAAAAAAATATATATCGCATACCGCGTGATTCGAACATCAGACCTTCTGAGTCGTATTCCGATGCTTTACCACTGAGTTACACTCAATAATAAGTAAGTTGCAAACATAGCATAATATACTATAAAGGTCTGTTGGGTGATAGAAAAATTTTAGGAAAAATTTTTAAGAAATGGTATCATTTGATTTTACGTGCTAAAATTCTGTAATCAAACACCACCGATTGATAAAATTTTTGAATTTCATAGTTATAATTTGAATAAATTTATACTAATATTAATTTGATTAAATTAAATATCGTTTTCTTAGTTGAAATAGAAAAAGATAGAAAGAATAATGTTCAATTATCTACCGAAAATCATTACCTTTTTTAACAGTGCAACATTATAAACTTCCCGGTATTCCTGTGATGGAATTTGATGTGTTCAAAAAAAGTTGTTGGATTTTCAATTGACAGTTCATGAGTAGTGTTTGATCATTAAAATTCGTCAGAGTTACAAGATACTTGCAATTTTAATAACTTTGATTTAGTCAACCTGCTTCACTGTGCAAGGTACTTAACTAAAGAACTTAAATGGTATAAAAAGTACTTACATTTGGGAAAACGATACTTAATTTTGATACAGCTTTTAAATGTAAGTATTAAAAATGGGTAAAGTATGTTTCGCAAAACTTGAATAAAGATACTTAAATTAAAACATACTTATTTCGAATGTTTCATACTTAAAATGCCATTTACCATCTTATTTATAAGTGGGATGGTAAGTGTAAGTAGCATAACCACATATAAGTATTTGCAATTTACAGTAAGTGACTTGGAAAACTCGTTTTAAGTAAGAAAATTGCAAATTTAGTAGATTTCCGACCTACTTAATCAATCAGTAGGAAATTTCCTACTGAAATACTTACATTAAAGTAGGTTACCGCTGCTGTGTAGACATTTCTTAATTTAGAAGAATTATGTCCAAGAGATTTAATTGAAATAATTTGTGGTCAAATGTGTTTATCTTTGGTGTTGTTGTGTTTGGTGTCGTGTTTATCTTGGTTAAGGTTTTTATATTTTATAGCTTTATCGCAAAAAGTTAAGTAAACAGAAAATAACGAAATATTTTGCGTCAAATCCACAATAGTTGCGTGCTTGGTATTTATCATTTATATCTTTACTTGGTAGGGCCTTCGCATATAATTTAAAAAATATGAATATTATAGAAAATGTTGTCCTCTATTGAACTGTTACATTGGATTTGTTTTAATCAATTACAAATGAATTATAAATATTGTTTTTTGAATACATACTGGGTTGGGGCAAGTTGATACATGGCAACATTGGGTCATGTCGGCATACAGTACCCTTCAAATGATTAAAAACGGGGGGTTGGCAACTCCCAACCAAAGTGTACGGATTGGCCTTACTTTGGCTTAAAATTGGCTTAAAATTTTCAATTTTTGCCTGAAATTCTGCTGAAGATCCAGAATGATCCTCGGCCTAGTGTACGAGTTTTGGAACAGTTGCCAACCCCCCGATTAAGAACATCCCCCTCTATTTTCATGTATTCTTATGGCGCTACGTGTGTCACTAAAACTCAAATAACTATTTAACGGCTAGAAATAGATTTTTTTTTCTTTTTTGTTGATTAGAAGAAGAGTAGATCTTTAAATCACTTACACTTGTTTTTTTTGTAGGAGCAACCCACACGCCCCTACACACTCGTTCATCGATTAAGAATACGAGCTTTTCCCCCCATAAGCGCTGTGTTAAAACCGCGTTTTTAACCAATGAAAATAAAATATTTTGAACTACGCGAAATTAATTTTTTGGTGCAAAAAATGCACCGTTCTTTATTTAATAGCATTATTTATTTATTTTATTAAAAATTTGTTTATTTGGAACCCTTTCCTATCTTTTGTAGTTAACTCCCTATACACTTCGAGAGAGAAAATACAAACTTCCCCTTCAGTTACTAGGGGCGCTAGTGTGCTATAAGGTGACAAAAGAAAACACACAGAAATCAATGTTGGGATTGTAATAGAAAAATGCCATTAACGAATTAAAAAATATATATTTCTTGTTGATTGATTGGCATTTTTCTATTAAAATCTCGTCGTTGATATAGACTACACGCATTTTTTGTCGCCTTACTTGCTACTATTTAATATTAAATAACAAATTTAAAAAGAATAAATGGAACCAATTATGTAATAACAAAGTAGTCTAAATATGAAAAATTTAGCCAATTAAATACAATGGTCATTTGGAACTGTCCCACAAATATGTCGTGATTTTTTCTTTTCGTTTACTTTTTCCTAATTTATGTTAGACACGGGTGTATTCGTCTACCACATGGTAGATCTTTTCCCATTAATCTACTAGCTAGAAGTAAACAAAATTTTCTACCAGTTCTCTACCTTTTTGGTTCTACTACTTACTATGGTAGCTGAAAAGTAGAAAAAAGTAGCCACCAACAAAATTAATTGGGCCGATTTGTGTTTTTCAATGCCTGATCAACTATATATATCAGTATGGCCGAAAAAGTTTAATCTCTTTCGCGTTTGGCTCAAATAAATAAAAGTTAACCAACCAATTCCAATATTCTCACAGGTTGCGTTTAATGTCTCCAGCTGGTCTGGAAGCTTTATTATGGAAGAAAACAGATCAGAAATGTTTCATGAAGAAATTCGGAAAAATGACCATGAAAATTCAAATACTGTCTACAAAGTTCAGTGTTTTCCCCTATACTCCATACTTCTAGCTGTGGGGAAAACAGAAATAGATTTTTTTGGCCTGGATGTGGAGGGATCCGAGTTCAAAATACTCAAAACCATACCTTGGCACAAAATTGACATCAAGGTAAATCGCATTTTGCAATAGGGTACACGCATGGAAAATAAAGATTTTTTGTTTTTAACTAGGCTAGGGTAAATTTTCACGGGGATAATTTTTTCGAGAGGTTTTGATACCTCGAAAAAATTTATTTCGTGATATATTTAAGTTTAAAGTTGAATTAGGCTCCTCCTTCCCAAATTTGGCTGTTCAGCCATCTTTGGTAGGAGGAGCCTAATTAGGGCCCCAAACAATGCAGACGACGCTAGAACGGTAAAGTCATTGAAGTCTTTTTGTTAGTGAGCATGAGTAACCACAAGTATTGTGTTGTGAGCACTTGCTCCAACACATTGAGTAATTATAGTGAATTCTTCACTTTCCCGAAAAACAATAAGAAGAGAGCTTTGTGGCTAAATAAAATTGGTTTTGAGGCTAATAAATTTTCACCAAAAACACATCTTCATATTTGTAGTCGTCATTTTGACGTTATTATTGTTCATTTTCGGCATATTGCTTGACATGTGATGTTATATTATAATGTGAATGACATTGTTTTCCTTTTATTATAGTTGAAAAACGACCTTAAAGATTACAACAAATATTGTAATAGAACTGGACGGTACAGTTTCAAGGAACACATAGTTCCACATTTGAACTTGTCGTTAAGTGATGGTAAGTCTGTAATTTACAGAAATTGTATACATAAATTTGTTTAAAGCAGTCGTTCCTTCTTAAACTTTAATATATCGCGAAATAAATTTTTTCGAGGTAACAAACCTCTCGAAAAAATGATCCCCGTGAAAATTTACCCTAGCATAGTTAAAAACAAAAAATCTTTATTTTCCATGCGTGTACCCTATTTGAGTAACATGAACTTACTGGCACAAAGTTCTGTTTCATAGTTTTCCCCAGATAACTGAATTTCTGTGGCTGACACATCTACAAAAGCAGAACGACTTCTTTAAACAAATTTATGTATACAATTTCTGTAAATTACAGACTTACCATCACTTAACGACAAGTTCAAATGTGGAACTATGTGTTCCTTGAAACTGTACCGTCCAGTTCTATTACAATATTTGTTGTAATCTTTAAGGTCGTTTTTCAACTATAATAAAAGGAAAACAATGTCATTCACATTATAATATAACATCACATGTCAAGCAATATGCCGAAAATGAACAATAATTACGTCAAAATGACGACTACAAATATGAAGATGTGTTTTTGGTGAAAATTTATTAGCCTCAAAACCAATTTTATTTAGCCACAAAGCTCTCTTCTTATTGTTTTTCGGGAAAGTGAAGAATTCACTATAATTACTCAATGTGTTGGAGCAAGTGCTCACAACACAATACTTGTGGTTACTCATGCTCACTAACAAAAAGACTTCAATGACTTTACCGTTCTAGCGTCGTCTGCATTGTTTGGGGCCCTAATTAGGCTCCTCCTACCAAAGATGGCTGAACAGCCAAATTTGGGAAGGAGGAGCCTAATTCAACTTTAAACTTAAATATATCACGAAATAAATTTTTTCGAGGTATCAAAACCTCTCGAAAAAATTATCCCCGTGAAAATTTACCCTAGCCTAGTTAAAAACAAAAAATCTTTATTTTCCATGCGTGTACCCTATTGAAGACAACATTTTTCCAGCAAAAACGTTGTTTATGGGACAGCGGGAGTGATCACTGTTAAAAAGGGTACCACTTATTTGGGATTGTCAACCTCGAAAAAGTTAAGAATGTACGAAATTTTGCCTTTTTTCGAAAATTTCGGGGTTCCAACTACTATTCACATTTTTTAAAATTTAATAAAATTTTTTTGGACAAATAATCCCGAAATTTCTGGGCTACAAAGAGAAAGATATTTTCGAAGAAAAGACACAGGTATCTATACTCTATAAAAATCTTAGGAAAAATGAGTTTTGAGACTTTTGCGATGCACGCATCCTGTGATTGGCTGGCCTTGGGAGGAATTGGTGGGATAGGACTTTGGAAGACTAGATTCGTAAAAGGTGGACGAAAACGTGGAAATTGGCAATTTTTCAGTCCATGGGCATTTAGTAGGACGGGTGGACGAGACAGCATGTGAGCCGACGAACAGGGGCAATAAGTAGGTTGACGGCCAACTAAAACGGACATTTTGGTGGGCAGTATGTTGGTTGACGGGCAGAGACTGTGAGGAGGATGATAAACAGAGGCAATGATATGGTCGATGGGCCCCCTACAGTGGTTATTTTTGCTGATCGATTGTTGATCGATGGGCAAAGAGGGGGTTGACGGGCAGAGAAGGGGTCGACGGGCAAAGACTGTTAGGGATAAGATAGCCAGAGGCAATATATAAGTTGACGGGCAACTTCATTGGGCATTTATGTGGGCCGCGAGTGGGACGACGGGCAGAGACTGTGAGTGATTCGACGAGCAAATAAAACGGAAATTTTTGGCGGGCAGTGATTGGGTCGACGGGCAGAGACTGTGAGTGAGTCGACGGGCAGATACAGGGATTGGGTTGACGGGCACAGACTATGAGGGGGCGGACGGGCAAAGGCAACAACAGGGTCGACGGGTAACTACAGCGGGCGTTTTGGCGGACAGAGAGTGCGTCGACGGGCAGAGAGGGTGTTGACGGACAGAGGCTGTGAGTGATGTGACGGGCAAAGGCAGTAAGTGGATCGACGGGCAGAGACAAAGAGTCGGTAGGTGGGCAGAGGCTAAAACCGGGTCGACGGACAGAGGCAACGAAAAAACCGTCGAGCAACTTAATTGGACATTTTGACGGGCAGGTTGTGGGTTAACGGGCAGAGGTAAAGAGTGGGTTGACGGGCAACTACAGCGGGCAATTTGGCGGGCAGTAAGTCGGTCGACGGGCAGATACTGAGAGGGGAGAAATGAACAGAGGCAACAAAAGGATTGACGGGTCACTATACTGGGCGTTTTTGCGGATTCATTGTTGATTGACGGGCAGAGAGGAGTTTGACGGCCAGAGACTGTTAGGGAGTTGACGGGCAACTACAGCGGGTTTTTTGTGGGCAGCGAGTGGGTCGACGATCAGAAACTGTGACGGAAAGGGCGGGCAGGGGCAAGGACAGGGCAGACGGTCTACTACAGCGGGCGTTTTAGTGGACAGAGATTGGGCCGATGGGCAGAGACTGTGAGGGATTAGACGGGCAGATACAGGTAGCGTTTGACGGGCCGAGACTGTTAGGGTTTAAACGGGCAGGGCCACCGATTGGGTCGACGGGCACCTACAGCGGTCGTTTTTGCAGGCAAAATAGGTTGACGTGCAGACTATGAGGGAGAGGACGGGTAACTAGACGGACACCTTGGCGGGTAGAGACAGTAAACTGGTCGGCAGGCAAAAAATGGGAACGCAGAAAGCTTAAAGAGTAGACGGGCAAAAATTTAACGTTAACAGTTTGGCAGAATTAAATGGCGAAAAAAGCGTTACAAATACGCTAGCGTCACCTTTCTCCCGGCCCAGGACGGACCAAAAGTTACTAGTATTATTCATAAAAGTACATACTTACAGGAACGAAAAAAGGCGTGATGAAACTGATTGAGATCAAAATTCTTCCGTTTTAAGGAAATCTGAGCAATTTAAACATTATCTACTCTTTTTTCAATTAGGAAAGACTGGACTTTGTTATCGAATAATACAGTTCGATAAGTCTCACAAATAAAGACAAATTTTCCGCAATGAGAAGCAATTTTTTAAACCACCAAATTCCTAACTGCGTGAAATAATGGTACCCAAAATCAAGCTTTCGTTTACATAGTTAAAACAGATACAATGGTTTCGGGGTCGATCATTTACTGTTTTTTAATTATATCTATTTCAATCAAGTTAAACAGCGGGTATAGATTACTTATTTTTCATACTTAATAAAAGGCCAATTCTACTTATTTAATTATCCGACCTAAATTTTGCTCCTACTTATCTGTAATTTTGAGCTTCGTATTTAAGTATGTAAGTAAACTTAAAAACGAGAAAATGTCAGTGTTTGGTGGGGATTTGACTCTGGACCTCTATGCAACATCCTAGATAGTCAGCCAATCTAACCAATCAACTAATTTTTCATTGTAATAATAACTTATTTTGCTATGTATATTGGGAATTCGAAACAGAACTTAGAAAAAAAATTTTTCCTCACAAACATGTGAGTTAATTGAGAAATGTGAGTGTGTGAGGCTGTGAGGTAATGTAGGCGACGGGAAATTGAAATAAAAGTATAAAAGCACTTGCTTTTCCATAAAATACTTAAATGAAAAGTTTTTGTCTTACAAATAAGTATGTCAATAAAAATTAAGTACGTTAACTTATGACACTTTATTTTTTTAAAGTACTTAATTCCTTTAAAAACACTTTGCTATTTTTAAGTATGTTTAATGTGATAAGTATTGTCATTTTAGTTTAAGCATGGTAAAAACGAATAAAAATGTTAAAATGTTATTTTCTCATTTCAGTACGCTAAAATCCCTACTTAAACTTTAAAGTACTGTGCAGTGTACAGAAAACACTTAAATGGCGAAAAATAAGTACTCTTCAACCGCTGTGTAGGGATCAACCATGAGCCAATCGGGGTGCTTTTTTACCAATCGGGGTTCACTTCTCAGGGCATAGGGGTGGGGCTTTCAGGGCTCAATCGGGGTACGTAATCAGCGATGCAACCCCGATTGCAACTAATCGATTTATAAAAAAACCTAATCAATCTAGTATTTCGACCCGATTGCCCCGGTTTTTTACAATAAATGTGGTTTGACATTACAAATAAAATAAAATAAAATCATTTTCTTTAATTTGATTCCATTTACTCTTGGTTTATTCGATGGGAAATAGTATAAATCGCGGAAAAATATAGAAATCACGAAAAAATAGGGAAATCGCGGAAGTTTTATAAAAAGTACGGGAATTGCAGAAATTTGCGGTATTTTGGGAAAAACTAGAAATTACGGAAATTGACGGAAATCACGGAAATAGAAAAAAAAAGATAATACGGAATAATCTCTCGAGGTTCAACCCGAAAAAAGTCGGCAAACCCTCGTTTCTAGCGCACTTTCAATTAAATTATTACCTGATTTAATTTAAACCAACTTCTCTTAAGAGTAAGATCCGTAGGGTATTTTTCTGAAAAAAACTTTGATACATTCAGAAGCGTGTGATTTTTAAGAAAAATATTTGTTTTAAACTGCTAATGATCATCAAGTAAACAGTCTATCATATTTAAAATTTCAACACTTCAAAAAACAGAAACCTTTACAAACCAGGCATTAAAGGATACACTCTCAATTTTTGATTTCTACCTTTTTCCTACTTTTCGGCCACCATGCGTAGTAGAACGAAAAAGGTAGAGAAATGGTAGAAAATTATGTTTACTTTTAGCTAGTAGGGAAATGGAAGATGACCTACCATATGGTAGACAAATGCGTGTCTACCATAAAGTAAGAAATAGCAGACGAAAACGCAAAATCACAACAAAAATGGAGGGGCGATTCCCAAGTAAATATGCACTTTTCGTTGGAATATAACAAAACAAAACTTGGGAAGCAAACAAACTTTCTTCTGATGACTTACAGGTTAATTTTACTTCCTCTTTTTAAATTTGTCATATTTTATTTGATTTTATACAACTATTTCCACTTTAGCTTTTTAAATTTGTTTTTGAACATTAACATTTCCTTTGTTATTTTGAAATATTTGGGTTAAATTAGCGATTAAAAATAAAAAAGATAGAAATTATAGTTTAAAATTAATATATAATTATTCAAAGTAGGATTTTATTATTAACAAATACTCAAATATCTTAAATGTAAACATACTTTAGTTTTCAGTCAGAATTTTTTCTAAGTTCTTAACTGAATCCTCGAAATAGTCAGGAAAATGTTTCATTATAAACATGATGAAATAGCTGAGTGGTTAAGAAGCTTGACTGCGAACATCAGCGATATGACTTTCAGTGTTCGTTCCCCGACGAAGTCTTTTCTTTTTTTCCGTTTTTGTCAATGGTAGACTAGTCTACCATTGCAAATGGTAGGCAGATGGTAGAGGATCTACTTTACCCTACTTTTCAAAAATCGACGGTTTTCCGTCCAAATGGTAGCAGTTTCTACCAAAAAGTAGCATGTTTCATTTCGCTACCAAATGGTAGCCAAAAGCAGTGAAAAAGTAGGAATCAGAAATTGAGAGTGTACCTCTTTGAACGACGTGAACGACAAGTAACGTGGTTAAATTTTTAAAATCCAGCTCAGTAAAATAAAAATTACAAAATAGTTTGAAATCAAAAATACAGATTTTCCAACGTCAAAAAATACTAAAATTACTGTCCCGCTAGATGGCAGAATGCTGTAGTGCATTCACAAATTTGCCAGGGTACGCATCATGCACTTGAACTATTATGTGGTTTTTAAATTGTCAAATATGCATGATACTTTATTTCATATGTTTACAGACGCTGTCCGTGGAGTGGAATCACATACCGGAAGGTGAAGCAGCCATGACACAATTAATGCAGAGAAACAAATTCGTCAAATTTGGACATATTGAAATGGCGTTTTCTCGTGAAATCGTTTACATTAAAGATTTTTTAGAGGATTTCCGACAATTTGAGTTTGATTAACTAAAATTTGAGTCTACAAAAAACGCTAAGTAATAAAAATATAGCTATATACCGGGGGGTTGTCGATTCGTCATTTGGGTGTACGAATTAAAATAAAAATTTATATTTTAAAATATATTTCTCATTTTTTCACATTTTTTGTACTTTTTCATATTTTTTCCTATTTTTTTTGTTTTCTTTTTTTTTTTTATTTTTTCATATTTTTTCATATTTTTTTACATTTTTCAAATTTTTTCATATTTTTTTATATTTTTTCGTATTTTGTTGTATTTTTTCCATATTTTCGATATTTTTTGCATTTTCTACAACTCTTTGTTTCGTTTATATTTTCTATTCTTCCAGAATGATTGTATGTTTTTCTAAATTATAGTATTACAGTACTTTTTCTAATTATTCGTCGCCCTCGTCTTCAACCTCCTCTCATTAGTCAATTTCATTAACATCATCTGTTGGCGCCGGACTCTCCAAAGGTTCGTTCAGTTTAGAAGCTAAGCGTGAATCAAAAGTAAACACCTGATCGTCAGGATCAGCCACATCAACTCCGAGTTTCATTAAAGCTGCCTTTGCGTCTATTCTCGCCCTCTCCATTGTGGCTCATCTATCGAAGGGAGCGCACAACACAAATAGCTCTCGTCAGAACCACCGTATCGCTCAAAGTTTTTTACATGCCTCGGGTAAATAATGTTGTCTGAACATCCGATTCCGGTCAAACGTAGCGAAACGTCAACTTTACGGCAACGAGTATAAATGAAATCTAGCAGAGTAAAATTCAATTGTGTGCTTCCTACGGGAGTGAAAGAACGGCAAGCTTTGAAGTAAGATTCACACGGTTGACTTGAAAACAGCCACGGCTTAAAGAGTTGTGAAGTGCCATCTCCACTAAGCTTAACTATTAACATCACCAAAGTATGGGCATTTATCTCTGCACATAAATATGCGTTTAGAGTAATAAAGTGATTGCATAGAGGATATACATTATCACAAGACATCCAGTAACGCCAGTATCGTAGCTCAAAAATGGATTTCCACATTTTATAAACACGATCCAAAGGAACAAGTTTCTTATTGAGATAACTCGATGTTAAATTATCCATAAGTTCAAGATAAAAACAAGTTCCTTCAGATTTTGACACGTGTTCCAACAACAATTCACGAACGTGCGGCTTTGTAAGGCGACGGACAGCACCGTAATTCATTTTGTCTTCGAACAGCAGATCCTCAGCTCTTAGCCCATGTCAGTCTTTACCTACGGTCTCCTGTAGAGCGACTATGTGAGCTGTAGTAGCTAAAAAATTTCCCAATGGTATAGATTTTTGCGTTTTGTTCAGCCTGGTTCTTAACTTAGCTCCGAGATGCGTTACGTCTTAGAAAAATATAACACAGCTTGGTAGAAAATCACATACGAAAAAAGGGATCGTTCTCCGGAGACTGAGAGGATCTGACCTTGACAGACTGGTTGGTAGGCTGGATTCTTCGTCAGGTAAACCTCGAGGTAAAGGTGGTAAAGGGGCGCCGAGACAAAGGTGATTTCTCATCACTTTCATTTCTCGCGAATCAGCTGAATAGGCAGCCAGTTCTATGCCGAAAACTTTTAGCTTTTTTCCCACAAAATTCAGTCGGTTGTTAACGTCAATGGCAGTGAATTTGTTGTTGGGTATCAAAAGAGAACAAACGGAGACGTGGCAGCCCATCAACAAGTGGTTGAATCATTCCTATCATGACGAGACTAGAAAGAAAAATAAAGGAAAAAAAAATTAAGAAAAGGATTAAAATGTTTTGCAACAAAATATGTAGGATACCTGGATCTGTCGTATTGGTTAATTTGTTTAACGATATCTTCTGCAGTCCGGGCAATCAAGACATTTGAATCAGGAAACCCATTTTTTTTAATTGAGCTAATCAAATAATAAAAACTAATCAATGTATTGGTTTTTTCGTGACAATCCACCCGCCCGACAACTCCTGTTGTATCCGCCGACAACACGACGAAAGGAGGGGCGTTGTTTGTTTTTATGTATTCTACCACACTACTAAAGTAGTTTGTAAAATTAGATATTTTCCAGGAACCATCTTTTGTTTGATTTAATTTAAAGCTCTTGTTGCAGTAGGAAGAAGCAGATTTTTCGAATTTACAGAAAACAGTGTTTCCTTCCACTTTGAATTGGTTTTCACATTCCAGATTTTTTTTCTTTCCCCATTGCAAAATACATTCTTCTAATGTACATTTAGGTTGAGTGCTTTTAATAACATCCAGGAAAATTGGATTTTGACTACAGCCATCAATAAACTCCTTTGAAGATCCTCTTTTTTAAAAGGATGTATTGATAGGTTTTTCAATGGTTGTGTGACCTGAAAATGTCCCACATAGCAACGGGTAATCTTTAAGACATCCAAAGGATATCCGGTAGTCCAAAAGACATCCCGGACTAGAAAAAGATGTCCTTAGGATGTCTTGTTAGGGATATTTTGGTACAAGGACATGCCTGACAAAAAAAAGATGTCTTTAAGATGTCCCGTCAGGCCTACTTTTGGGACAAGACAAAAGAAGACTAAAAAAGGATGTCTTGAAGACGTCCTGTCGGGGATACTTTAGGCCAAGGGCATGCCAGACCAAAAAAAGATGTCTTTTGGATGTCTTGTTGGGGATACTTTGGGACAGGGACATGACTGACAAAAAAAAGATGTCTATAAGATGTCCCGTTATGCCTACTATTGGGACAAGACAAAAAAAGACTAGAAAAGGATGTCTTTAAGATGTCCTGCCGGGGATACTTTAGGACAAGGGCATGACAGAACAAAAAAAGATGTCTTTTAGATGTACTGTCAAGAATACTTTTGGACAAGGCCTTTTCGGACTACAAACAGATGTCTTAAAGATGTCCTGTCGGGGATACTTTAGGACAAGGGCATGCCAGACCAAAAAAAGATGTCTTTTGGATGTCTTGTCGGGGATACTTTGGGACAGGGACCTGCCTGACAAAATAAAGATGGACATATGGAGAAAGCAATTAAGGACAATATAAAGATGTCTTAAAGATGTCCTCTAAGGGATAGTTATGGACAAAGCAATTTAGGACTATATAGAGATGTCTTTAAGATGTCCTATAAGGGACACTTATGGAGAAAGCAATTAAGGACAATATCAAGATGTCCTTAAGATGTCCTGTAAGGAATACTTATGGACAAAGAAATTAAGGACAATATAAAAATGTCTTTAAGATGTCCTATAAGAGATAATTATGGACGAAGTAATTGAGGACTATATAGAGATGTCATTAAGATGTCCGGTAGGGGACAGTTATGGACAAAGAAATTAAGGACTATATAAAGAAGTCTTTAAGATGTCCTCTTAGAGATAGTTATAAACAAAGGAATTTAGGACTATATAGAGATGACTTTAAGATGTCCTGTAGGGGACACTTATAGCCAAAGCAATTTGGGACTATATAGAGATGTCTTTAAGATGTCCGTCCAGGACTACCTTTGGATAAAGCTGTCGAAGACTAAAAAGAAATTCTTAAATATATCCATGAGCAAGACTAAGTCGGGACTTGACAATGATACTACCTAAGTAACAAATCCATAGGTCAGTTCAATAAGTACTTTGATTTCATTGTTTATGTACTAAAGTGGCATAATGGTTAGGATACTGAGCCAAGAAGTCAGAGGTCTGCAGTTCGAATCCAACAATCTACGTAAGAAAAATATCTTGCCTTAAAACAGTTTAAAAATATATGTCAAAGCGTCTTAAACATGTTGTAATATAATAAATATGTGCAGATGAATTAAGAACTGACAAAAGGACCAAATAAAAAATAAGCCAACAATCCCGCAAACATTGCGAAATTTTTTTGTGATTACCAACAGATGGCTTTAAGAAGTCATAAAGATATCATTAAGATGTCATCAGAAAGATGACCAAAGGATTTCTTTGTAAATTTCGAAAAATGTCGTTAGGTCTTCTTGAGGAAGTCTTTAGGCTTATCGGAAGACATGTAAAAGACGGCACAAGAATGCCTTTAAGACGGCGGCAAGATGTCGTAAGAACGTCTTTAGGAAGTCCTCACGCTAACCGGAAGACATGTTAAAGATGTCATAAGGATGTCTTTAAGACGGTGGCAAGATGGCGTAAGAACGTCTTTAGGAAGTCTTTGAGCTAATCTGAAAGACATCCTAAAAATAGTACTTGTCCCGGTCAATTGGGACACAAGTAAGGAGTCTTTAAGAAAGCTCAAAGACATCCTTTGGACATCCCCACTCGGGACAACTGGACATCTTCAGGACGTCTTAAAGACAGCCCGGTGCTGTGTGGGGTATTAGAAGAGTAAATGTCATGTTGAATGAAAATCATATAAATCACAAGTATTACAATATCTAAATAAATCAATTACCTTGAATAGCATAAGTAGAGGCTTTGACCTTTGTCACAATTTTTAAGCCATCCACTAATTGTTTACTTACCTTTTGGATAACTCGCAAAACCATTTTGTCCCCCACAGAAAACTTAAAGTTTTGAGGACTGAAAGTGAAAATTGGGCCAAAGAGTCTGACCTTATCTAGTTGAGTCATTTGGCTTGATAGCTCAAGCGTTCCGAGATCCCTGACGTCGCATTCGAGTTCACTGATCACTCCTTCGTTAATTTCGGCCAGCACTCGAATGCCTACAAGATTGTTGGTTACAAGAATATGTTTTAGATTAGCTAACACTCAATTTCTTCTTCTTCACTCATTTTTCTTCTTAAAGAAAACAAACCGGCGTGGGCGGGAAACTTAAAACTGCACTGAGGTTTAGCAGACGATGGAAACGCTTTGAAGGAATGTGATTGTTGATCTGCGGCATCTAGTAGTACCCTATTACAATTGTAAGCTAAATTGTTTCAGTGTCAGTATAAAATTATGTTGAAAATTAAATTCTGCTGCAGAAATCTCGTTTCCCAGTACAGGTCTTATACCTTGGTCACATCCTTTAAGATCACATATGCGCCCTTATGCTGATCATTTCAAAATATTGAGTTTGAAAATTTGTGTATTTTATATATTTTTTATATTTTCATTTTTTTTTTGTATTTTTTGTATTTTTTTGTATTTTTCCGTACTTTTTGCTTAAAAATATTGGGGTGTACGAATATTTTTTCGAGTTGACAACCCCCCGATATATACAGTACCCAGCAAATGATTAAGAACATCCCCTCTATTTCCATGTATTCTTATGACGCTACGTGTGTCAGTAAAACTCAAATAACTATTTAACGGCTAGAAATAGAATTTTATTTTCTTTTTTTCTGATCAGAAGAAGAATAGATCTTCAAATAACGCACCCTGACTTTTTTATAGGAGTAACCCCCGCGCCCCTACACACTCGTTCATCGATTAAGAATATGTAAAGGGCTCATGGATTTACTCATTCTTCCCTTTACGGAATAATTAAATTAAAAGTGGTTTAAATAAATAAAAAGGAGACGGCTGATCCACAATGCAAATTTATTGGTTACTAAGTCTAAGTCTACAATTATAAGTTAAATGAGGTGTGACATACCAATTGGGAACAGTTGAACGATGGGAGAGGGAATACCTGGTTCACCGAATTAAGTTAACTGAACTAAACTGGTACTTTAAACAGAGCTGTTAAGTCACAGAGCTCGAAAGGAGCTGCAAGATGCTCAAGAGGAACTAAAGGAATTAACGAGCTAGACAGAGCTAACGGAACTGTCTGAACTAACAGAAATGAACTATGAGAGGAAAGTCATCGCCTTTTATATGGAAAAGATGCAGCCGTGACCTGAATAAAGAAAACAATAGGGAAAGAAGGCTCCGTGCAAAAGCCACCTCCGACTCGATTTGTCAGTTCTGTCAACTCACTTAAGTCAAATTTTTGGGAAGTTAAAGGGTACCCATCCGCTAGGATGAGTCACGGAGGGGTAGGAAGAATTATAGTTTTAAGTCGTGAGATTTACGGGAGAAAGCGTGAGTTTGAGGTATAAATTAGTATTTAATAGTCCTGTGTTAAACCCACCTCTGAACTGTGGTGACAGTTCGGACAGGTCACTTAACTAGGGTTTAAGTGAATAATTAGTAAAAATATTTCTATATCTACGGTTATTTATGCATTGTGATCTTAATCTAAAAAGGGTTGAATTTTCTGGCACGTGTGGTGCAGTTGCATGAATATTCTAGGCAAGGGAACAGGTAAGAGGGTCAATCCGCGCGGATTTGACAAATCCGATGCGCGACCAAAACTCGGATTTCGTTCACATTTGGTAAGTGAATCAATAAATATGTTTAAAATTTATTGGCTAAAGGATTTTTTTTTTGCGCAATTAGGGAAAAAGTTACAGCAAAATGAAAATCAGATTTTTTCATTTTGCCGTAACTTAGGATTTTTTCTGCGTTTTCATTTTCATTTATTTTTAGACTAGTTTTTATTTCTCTATTGATTTTTGAATAAGTACGTCTTATTCAATTTTCACGCTCTTTTTAATGGTATTTTTTTTCAAAATTTTTAAATTTAATTACGTTATTTGTCTTTTAAATGTTCAGAGTGTTTCTTACAAAAGTAGACCTGAACAGATTCGCTTCTGAGATTTATTTGTAATTTTTGCACACAAAAAAAAGAGGACATATCATAGTATATGCTCTATTTTTTTCGCTAGGGTTAAATTCTCCATAGTGCCGATTTAATTGTTTGAAATCTCCCTATTTTGATGTAAATATATGCTTCGGCGGCCATTTTCACTCATCCCTTTACCCTGTCTCCCCTTTTTGACCTTGACTAAAGGGGGACTACCATATGTCCTCTTTTTTTTAGTGCAAAATTTACAAATAAATCTCAGAAGCGAATCTGTTCAGGTCTACTTTTGTAAGACACACTCTGAACATTGTTTTGGTCACGCATCGGATTTGTCAAATCCGTGCGGATTGACCCAAGAAGATGTTCGAGGAGTTTCCGGCTAGACGAGGGTGCTCCCGTGTTAGTCGGTTGATGTAAGAATATGTCTTCGGGCGGCGCTGGTGTCTTTTAGGAAGTCGATGGAAAAAAGGTCTATTCTGTTGCTGCTTGCAGTCTTATGGTAGGTTCAAGTGGAGGCTGTGGGACGAGGGATGTGGGGGAGATAAATTGGAGAAGCCATGCTTGCAGAATGGGAATTCTGTTACAAATACGAGCTTTTTCCTCCATAAGCACTGTGTTAAAACCACGTTTTTCACCAATGAAAATAAAATATTTTGAACTGCACCAAAAAATGCACCGTTCTTTATTTAATAGCATTATTTATTTATTTCAAATTTTTATTTGGAAAACTTTCTTATCTCTTGTAGTTAACTCCCTAAACACTTCGAGAGAGAAAATCTAAACTTCCCCTTCATTCACTAGGGGCGCTTGTGTGCTCTAAGGTGACAAAAAAAACGCTGAAAAAAATGACGGGATTTTAATAGAAAAACACCAATCAATCAACAAGAAATCAAGACATTTTAATTCGTTAATGGTGTTTTTCTATTAAAATCCCGACAAAACGAACAAATTTCGGTCCTTGTTAAGCATTGAACTCTAGTCCTCTATGCAACATCATAGATAGTCAGCCGCTCTAACCACTCAGCTTTATATTCGTACTAACAATATCTTTTTTTGCTATCTACACTCGTGGCTGTATCTTTCTTTACATGTTACTAAAAAACCCGCCCTTTTACTGTGTATTGGCGGATGGTATATGCCTATGGCAGAGGTTGAGATACCTTATTTGTTCCATTCTTTTGTTTCTTTCCCCTACCCTTCTGTAATAAGTAACCGTTTTTAGGGATGGAGTGTATGGGGCTGAGGTGGGCGAAGTTCTTTCTGTAGGACACGGTTGACAATACACCCCTCTGCACATCACTACATTTTTGCGACGAAGAGAATAAGCTGAAGATGTTACAAGGTACTATCGCACGTATTGAACATTTTAATTGTGATGCTGCACGCACAAACATTGGTGCAAAGTGGGTGACTTGGCTCAATAGATTCGAGTTATTCGCCTTGGTATCAGGCGTCACAGACAACACCAGACTTCGGGCGCTGCTCATCCATTGTGGCGGGGGGAAGCTCTTTGACCTGGTGAACACCCTCACTATCACGCCGAGAGAAGCACAAGGTGATGTAGCGGAGGAAACAGAGTACGATGCAACAAAACGTGCCTTAGCGGAACATTTCACAGCCAAACGAAACCCAGAGTATGGTAAATATGTCTTCCGGAAAACTAACCAGGAAGAGATCGAGACGGTGGATCAATATTGCACACGTCTTTGACAGCTGACGGAAGAGTGTGACTTTGCAGACATAGACAAAGCCATCAAACGCCAGATCATTTTTGGCTGCAGATCGAGCAGTCTCAGAAAAGAGGGTCTTCGGAAGCCAGAATGGGAATTGGCCAACCTACTAGACTTTGCCAGGACTGCAGAGGTCGTCAAACTCCATATGAACGAAATGGATGATCGCGGGCAGGTGGCCGAAGTAGCTTTTATGAAACGCCGCGGGTGAACTTCTGGCTCAAGCCGAAGCGGCAACAGCCAACAATTGCAGAGAAATTGTTCTGTGGACGAGATTACCACAGAGAGGGCCTGGAAGCTTTTGCAGCCCGGGGAAATTATTGCAGATCATGTAGTAAGCCCAATCATTTTGCCACGCAATGTCTTTCTAAGGCTGTAAAGCAGAATAACCAGCCGGAAACCTGGGACAGAGCATCTGTAAAACGAGTCGACTGCCTGGTGGACTCATCCTCGGAAAGCGATTTCGAACAAGCCTTTACCCTTAACAGTATAGTTGGGGCGAAACATCCAGTGGCGAATATCCAGGTGAATGGTGTTACGATCAGATTCATCGTAGACTCCGACAGGAGTAACGGTCATGGACAGAAGGGCTTATAACAACATGAAACAGCCCTCTCTTGAGGAAGCAAATCTGAAAATCGTGCCATATGGATCAAAGAAACCACTAAAACTAAAAGACCAGTTACAGGCCACATTTCAGAGCTGTAACGATAAAACAACGAGTACAGTTTACGTTGTCAACAAGCATAAAAGTGGATGCATCCTAAGCAAGAAACTATCCGAAACACTTGGACTCCTAAAGCTAGACCCAAGCGTCACCTCTGAAACTGTAAATCAAGTTTCGATGGTGGATAAAATTGGTAAGATCAAGGGCTATAAAATGAAGTTGCACATAGATGACACGGTTCCGCCAGTGGCCAAGCCACACAGACGGATTCTTCACCACCTAAGGCCTGCAGTTGAAGCCCAGCTGAAGTGGCTTGAAGAACAGGACGTCATCGAACATGTTGAAGGTCCAACACCATGGGTTTCACCAATCGTGTGTGTTCCGAGACAAGATCCTAAGGACCCAATCCGAATCTGTGTAGACATGTGGTGTGCGAACAAAGCCATAAAGTGTGAGAGACACATCATGCCGACTGTTGATGACATTTTGCATGAAGTGCACCGGTCTAAATGGTTTGCGAACCGGGACATGAACAGTGCAAACCATGAAGTGGAACTCGCCGCTGAGTCGCGATATATCACGACCTTCTCCACGCATGTCGGGCTACAACGCTACAAGCGGCTGATCTTCGGCATTAACAGTGCAAGCGAAATCTTCCACAACTTAATTAGAAAACATGTGAGTGACCTAAAGGGAGTCATGAACCCCAGTGACGACATTCTTGTGCACGCTGAAACAAAGGAGCAGTTAAGTTAAAGAATAAGTGCTCTTGACAACAGATTAGCTGAACACGGCATCACAGTAAACCAAAAGAAAGGCGAGCAGTTCACAAATCGAATGAAGTTCTTTGGACTAATTTTGTCAGACAAAGGCTGTGAAGTGGATCTCGGTAAAGTAAAAGCAATTGTCAAAGCAACCAAACCCAACTCGAAGTCGGAAGTAGTAAGTCGGTAGTTCATTCCAAACTATGCCTCTCTATCCGAGCCACTTCGCAGTCTAACGCGGAACGACGTGGAGTTCTACTGGTCCCAGGTCGCCAAACGAGCATTCACACAGTTGAAAGAGGCAATAACAACCGCTGAGACGCTGGATTCATTCGATGCCAAACGCGCAACAGAACTTTTTGTCGACGCCAGCCCGGTTGGACTAGGAGCGGTGCTGACTCAACGATCCCAGGAAGGCGTCCACATTGTGGCATATGCCAGCCGAGCACTCAGCCCGGCTGAAAACAGATACCCCTAGATAGATCAAGAAGCTCTAGCTGTCATCTGGGTAGCCGAACACTTCCGGCTGTTCACCCTGGACAAAAAATTTGTGGTTCTTACAGACCACAAACCACTCGTTCACATTTTTAACAAACCCACGGCTCAGCTTTCCCCTCGTCTGGAGCGCTGGATGTTGAGAAAGCAAGCTTTCGACATGACTGTGGCATACACGCCTGGAGAAACCAATGCAGCAGATTACCTGTCTCGACATCCGGAAGGCGATTCCGCGAAAACAACAAAACAAGTGGAAGTCGCGGATGCCCATGTAAACTTCATAGTAAATTCAATGCGGCCAAAACGAGTGTCACACGAAGAAATCCTGGCAGAAATGGAAAAAGACCTGGAACTGGGTAAGGTGAAGGAAGCGCTCCTGTCGGGAACATGGAGAATTGTGTCACCAGAAGCAAAATCCCAATACGAAAGAGTGAAAGAAGAATTAACAGTGTCCAGTGATGGGTTCGTCGTTCGTGTCTCAAGACTGTGCATTCCAGCAGGCCTACATCAACGATTCTTACGCGGGTTACGGGACAAAGACGCAGAACAGAGGGGAGGGGAGGTAAAACAAAAGAGGGGCATAAAGCGAATACGTAAATAGGCCTCTAGTGGCCGCATCTACAAATAAGACAACCAATAAATTTAACTCTTCGCCGGAACATCCTCCCCCGTAGCCGGTGGAGCTGGAACGGAATCACCGGATGAGCTAGACTCCAACAGCGCATGAGTGTCGATCCCGCGACGAAGTAGTCCTCTTTCAAGTTGTACATCTACGACTGGAACTAGTCCATCTGGTTCTAGGAATGTCTTGACAATTCGGCCGATGTTCCATTGCCCACGCCTTAAGCTTTTGTCTATCTCCAAGACGATATCGCAAACCTTAAAGTTGAGTTACGGGGTTTTCCACTTCTTTCTTACGACAAGGGATTGGAGGTAAAACTTCTTCCATAAATACCAAAACAAATCGGCCATCCTTTGAACATATCTGTAATATTCTCTGGGCAATGCGTCATCGGACGTTCCTGCTGGTTGATCGGCTGAATTCGGACGATTCATAAAACCGTTGGGAGTCAACGCGTGGAAGTCATCAGGATCCGTACTGGCCGCTGTTAGAGGACGTCCATTTAATAGGCCAGTTACCTCGTACAGGAGGGTGTGAAGTGTTGCTTCCGTCAGATGTCGCATTTTCTGGCTTTCCAAGTCTAGAGCGGTGTACAACGCTCTTTTGGCTGATCTCACGGGCGACTCATGTGTTCCACCAAAATGTGGTGTCCGAGGGGGCTGAAATCGCCAATCAATTTTCTTATTCTTCATGAAATCGTTGATTTTCTCACTGGCATGCAATGTTTCCATTTCTTCTCGCAGTTCATGCTCGGTACCAACAAAGTTTGTTCCGTTATCGGAGTGCATTACACGGAGTTTACCGTAGAGTCCAATTAAACGACGAAGACTAATGAGGTAATCATCAGTCGAGAGAGAGTTCACAAGATCCAAATAGACAGCGTGGGTTACGAGGTAGGTGTACAGAACGTCCCATCGCTTTGTAGTACGATTTCGTGGGAGCCCGACCTCCAGTGGTCCAGAGAAGTCACAGGCTATTTGGGAAAAAGGAGTTGAGCCAGCTTCAAGGCGAGAATCTGGAAGCTCGGCCATAAGTTGTTCTCCGGGTTTGACTCGATCCCGTTTGCATTTCTCACACTCCTATCTAATCCTTTTGACTAGTTCTCTGCCTCTTGGTATCCAGAAGTGCTGTCTGATGTAACTAATCTGGTAGACTGTTCCAACGTGCTTCAATAAAACGTGGAACACTAAAACGATGACTCTTGTAAAACTCTGATGCACGGGTAGCAATGGCGGATGTATCTCTTCGTAGGGCAATTTAGCCAGCTCGGCTCGTCCACCGAGTCTTAAAAGACCGTCTTTTCCTAAAATTGGTGCTAGAGAGATTAGACTTGAGGTGGGTTGAAGCCATTTACCTTTCTTGAGGCGAGGGACATCTTCACTGTATGCTTCAGATTGGCACCTTTTTACGAGATCGTAAAACACATTATCCAGTCTCACCAAGGCTGGAATATCTTCTACTCTGATCCTGACATTTTCGCAATCGAATGTTGAGGCATCGACAGTGATTTGATGTGATCTTACAGGCCTTATTTCTTCTACCACAGCGATCCATGGTAAATCGGCAGGACAGTTCTCCTCATGTTCTTGTAGGCATGCCAGTCCGTTCCACCAATATGTTGGAAGGGCTTCTTCTCCAATCGTTGAGCGGGTAGCGATATCAGCTGACTTTCCTTGCCCGGTACAAAACGCTATTCTTCCGGGTGTGTCAGTATTTTTATTTCTCCATTCCGATGACTGACAAAAATCTGATAATTTGACGCGGTCGCCCTAATCCAGTAACTTACAGTGCTGCTATCGATCCATAAATACCGACGATGTAAGACTCGGGTGACTGCACCTTGCACCGAACGCGCCAAACGTGCTGCTGGCAGAGAAGTATTTAGTTCTAGCTTCGGCAGCGCGATCGTCTTTTTGGGTGCTAATTTAGTTGTTGCCCGCACGTGCCGTACTAATCCCGGGTAGGAAACAATACTGACCATTCTTAATCCAATGTTGATTTTAGGTCGGTTCACGTCGTAAATGCGTTATAAGTTACATGAGATTGGTCCATGGTTGGAAAAATATTGGAATGTGGTTTTTCAAAAACCAACTCAAATCCATCCTGGGCCATTCTTAGAAAGTTGATTTTTAACGATGCATGTATCCCGCTACTAAACCAATGTAGATACAATTTCGAACCTTTGCTGTTGTTCGATATCGACTAGCGAATAATAACCCAATGTCCAAAACACAAATTTCAACGATGTATATATCCCAATATTTTTCCAATGTCAATACAATTTCGAATTTTTGCTGCTGTTCGATATCGAAATGCCACTAGTACCCCAAAGTTAGAAACTCAAGTTTAAACGATATATATATCCATATACTAATCCAATGTTGGTACAATATCAAATTTTTGCTGCTGTTTGATATCGAAATGCCACTAGTACCCCAAAGTCAGAAACCGAAGCTTAGACGATACATATATCCATATACTAATCCAATGTTGGTACAATTTTGAAGTTTTGCTGCTGTTCGTTATCAAAATGCCACTAGTACCCCATAGTTAGAAACTCAAGTTTAAACGATATATATATCCACATACTAATCCAATGCTGGTACAATTTCGAATTTTTGCTGCTGATCGATATCGAAATGCCACTAATACCACAAAGTCAGAAACCGAAGTTTAAACGATTCATATATCCCTATACAAATCCAATGTTGGTACAATTTAAAATTTTTGCTCTTGTTCGATATCGAAAGGTCAATAGTATTTCAAAGTCAAAAACCCAAGTTTAAACGATTTATATATCAATATACTAATCCAATGTTGGTACAATTTCAAATTTTTGCTCTTGTTTGATATCGAAATGCCAATAGTATCCCAAAGTCAGAAAGCGAAGTTTAAACGATTTATATATCCATATACTAATCCAATGTTGGTATAATTTCAATTTTTTGCTCTTGATCGATATCGATTAGCCAATTATAAGCCAATATTGGACAAACAAGATTAAACGATCTTTATACCACGATACCAACCAAATGTCGATGCGATACGAATTTTTGTTGTTGTTTAACGATAATATTATTGGTATGTATGTATATATGTATAGTTTTGGGGTAGAAGTCGGGGAACGGTAAACACCCTGTGTTTGGAACTGGTTTTTGGAACCGGGTTTAATTTTAGTGAGGAATTTTTAACATAGGTCCTACGATGTTACCTAGTCTCGTCATTCGATAACTGATATAAGTGCAGAATTCCATCATTGGCCGAGCATTGGCTTGCCAATAGAAAGCTTGTATTTTTGTGTATCAATCCAAGCCTATACGAACATCGGATTAGTTTTGGCGAATGTTGTTTCCTGCCCGGGTATATATCGAACAATAACATAAATTTGAAATTGTATCGACATTGGATTAGTATCGAAATATATAGATCATTTAATCTTTTTTTACTAATTTTGGTTTAGTATTGTCAAATTGATATCGATCAACAGCAAAAATTCGAAATTGTTTCAACATTAGATTAGTATCGGGAGATAAACATCGATTTCTGACATTGGTTTACTGTTGGCTAATCAATATCGAACAAGAGCAAAAATTTGAAATTGTACCAGCATTGGATTAGTATATGGATATATATATCGTTTAAACTTGAGTTTCTAACTATGGGGTACTAGTGGCATTTTGATATCGAACAGCAGCAAAACTTCAAAATTGTACCAACATTGGATTAGTATATGGATATATGTATCGTTTAAGCTTCGGTTTCTGACTTTGGGGTACTACGGTACTAGTGGCATTTCGATATCAAACAGCAGCAAAAATTTGATATTGTACCAACATTGGATTAGTATATGGATATATATATCGTTTAAACTTGAGTTTCTAACTTTGGGGTACTAGTGGCATTTTGATATCAACCAGCAGCTAAAATTCGAAATGGTACCAACATTGGATTAGTATATGGATATATATATCGTTTAAATTTGAATTTCTGACTTTGGGGTACTATTGGCATTTCGATATCAAACAGCATCAAAAATTCGAAATTGTATTGACATTGGATAAATATTGGGATATATAAATCGTTGAAATTTGGGTTTTGGACATTGGATTATTATTGGCTAGTCGATATCGAACAACAGCAAAGGTTCGAAATTGTATCGACATTGGTTTAGTAGCGGGATACATGCATCGTTAAAACTCAACTTTCTAAGAATGGCCCAGGATGGAATTGATTTGGTTTTTGGAAAACCACATTCCAATATTTTTCCAACCATGGACCAATCTCATGTAACTGATAACGCATTTACGATGTGAACCGACCTAAAATCAACATCGGATGAAGAAAACAGAATGGTCAGTATTGTTTCCTACCCGGGTGTGCTTTTTAAATTTGTTATTCTTAATTACATTTTTTGTTGTATTTTTGAAATGTTTGGTCTAAATTAACGATTAAACATGAAAATCAAATGATTGTTGTGTTAATTAGTATCTATAATCAGTAAAAATAATAAAACTGTAACCACGTACTAAATTTAAACTAACTTTGGTTTTCACTGGGAAATTTTTTCTAAGTTTTTAACCAAATTCCGGAATTACTCCGGAAAACATATTTCTTGATATGTATAGAAATAGCTAAGTGGATAAAGCGTCTGAAAGATAAAATTGTTGTACAGTGGTCTAGGGTTCAAATCCGGCAAATCCGGCTAGGTCTGTCTTTACTTTATGTTACGATGAATAAAGCTATTGTTTTGTTTTAGGCTACTATTTAATTTTTGATGTTGGAATGTTGAATGTTGGTCCAATGTTGTTTTGCGCCATTATTGGCTGCATATCGAAATCGCACATCGGCCCGGGTCATTTCCAACTTGAGTCGCCAAACCTTGTCCATTTCTGTTATGCCACTACTGATAAAATTATCCCGGATAAACACTGCTCGCCAATGTTCTACCAAAATAAATTTATAACATTGGTTAGGTGTTCAATTTTTAACATTGATACAATGTTGTTTTGCGCCATTATTGGCTGCATATCGAAATCGCACATCGGCCCGGGTAATTTCCAACTTGAGTCGCCAAACCTTGTCCATTTCTGTTATGCCAATATTGATAAATTAATCCCGGATCAACACTGCTTGCCGGTGTTCTACCAAAATACATGTGTAATATTGGCATAGCAGAAATGGACAAGGTTTGGCGACTCAAGTTGGAAATGACCCGGGCCGATGTGCGATTCTGATCCTGAACCAATGGCCGATTCTGTATCGGCAACAACATTGGACCTAGATAAAATTCCTACCCGGGAATACTCGTCCATCTGAGTACTGATTCCGAACGTAAATCACGATAGCGCAGAGTTGCCGTGATCGAACTCAATTTTTGATCGAGATCAAACTCAAACTCCAAAATTGATCGATCGCTAAACTCATTTAGGAATGAGTTTGATCGCGATCAAACTCAAAATTTTTGATCGAACTCAAACTCAATTTTCCAATCAATATTTCTTACTGCACGCCATCTAGTAATAGTAAATATAATTAAGTGCCAAGAATGTTACTATTGAAGTCGTGCACTAGGGAAACTTTTTAGTCAAGCTGGACTAATTTTTACCGCGAAGAGATATCAACTTAACGACAAACATTTGGAAATGTTACTTTTTTTAAAAGTTAACAACGTAATGCTAAAAAATTGGTAAAATCAATAAATGGTTGAAAGAGTTAATCAATTATTTGTGTGTCGAATTAATTCTTTTTGCTTGTTCGATATAAGTAAAAATAAGGAAATTAACAAAAGAAAACGGTTTAAGTCTTAAATGAAAGCTCAAAGTACAAATATCTGTATAAATTTTACATTCCATTAATTTTACATTAGACACGCATTTGTCTACCATATGGTAGGTCATCTTCCATTCCCCTACTAGCTAAAAGTAAACAAAATTTTCTACCATTTCTCTACCTTTTTCGTTCTACTACGCATGGTGGCCGAAAAGTAGGAAAAAGGTAGAAATCAAAAATTGAGAGTGTAAGGGGGGAACAAATCACTGCCACCGGAGTGGGGAAACTTAAAGATAGACTGGGGATTTACTTGGATACAATACGGGGGGGCAAACTAGGCGTTATAGTCTACTTTCTTATACAATACAAAGACAACAACTGAAACAAACGAGTGGGGACACTTCCCAGTCCACAGTCCAGAACATGGTTGAAATAACTCCAAATTGGTTGACCCTCCAAGTTTATAAGAAATCATATTTTCTTTCATCTGGAAAGTGGAAACACTGATGTTTTTATTCTAGCCGTCATTGCAGACGGAAATCTAGACTTGAAGTACGTACTCAAACTAAGTGCACGTTTACTACAATGTAGTTTTTGTATGGAAATATTAATTATAATAATAAGTGGGAATTTATTGGGAAATTAATTAATTACAATTCTGGAAATGAGAGATGAGAGACGAATCGACGAACACGATTCAAGAAACATTGAAAAATGAAAATGTGTTATTTGTTTTCTTACGTTTTACGTTTAAATTTAGGCCTGCTACTGCACACAATTCCAAATATTTTAAATCATTTTAGTGTATTCCAGTTATCAATGTAATAATTTTATTAAAATTTTTTAAATAAAAAAAACTGAAATAACTAAAAACAACTATTTTTGTATACGTTAATCCAAATTACAAATAAACATTCAAGAAAAGGATGTGAAAAGAGAAAGGGCTTTCTTCAAGGTGAGTTCATTTTACATTTTATTATTAATACAATAGTTCAACTAAAAAGTTGCACTCAACTGTTCTGAATCCTACAACTCCGAAATAGCTAGCAGAGCCTTCGTCACGATTGGCATTGTGCCATAGGCGAGAATGGAGGCAGGGGAACATGGACGACGCAGTGACTAGGGAAGAACACGTTTTTGCGACAGTATTTAGAGGTACAAGAATTCGCAAGTTACAGTCACATCGCTCGTTTTTCATTGTACCCGTTTGAAACTGTAAATGCCAGTAATTTGAACTTACGTGCTCGTACAAATAAAGTGTGATAAAATACTACAATACTTAAACTAGAACGTATTGACTACATTAATCAACCAAAAAGGCATTCTATGGTCAACCAAAAAGTTGAGCAGTTCAACTTCAGGTTGACCACAAAATGCAGCCTTACCATGACAATCCGCCAACTCGACTAACACCTCTAGGCAGTCAGTTCACGTGGAATAGTTTCCTACCTAGTTTGATAACTGAAACCCTTACTGAAACGAGCCAAAACCCTCCATACTGACTTGCTGACTGTAGAAGATCAGGAAGAAAATGAAAGACAGGGTGCATTGGATCTGAAATACGTCCGAGTGGCTGGAAAGAAGGCATTCGACGCCGAGTACTATCTTAATGATAGTGTAAAGGAATAAAGGTGCAGCCAGCTGCAGGTCCTACTTGGTTTAACGCTTAAGTGGGCGAATCGAAATTTTTTGATCGTCGGGCACGGAAAATCGATTTCTAATGCTTCCATCTCAAAAGTAACAATGAACACAACTATTTATTAACCATTAAAAATTATTTTTAAAACTTTAATTTATAATATTAAAAAAAAAAATCAAAAAACAATAAAAATAGACTTAAATCTTGCTCCACAAATTAAGTCCCAAACTTAGCACTCAAAAATTAAGTCCTAAAGTTTTAAATTCAAAAAATGGGAAAAGATTGATTGAAAACACTATAAACAAATCGATCTTTTGCGTTCAAATTTCATTGCGGCAGATGTAAACTATCGTATCGATCAAGACGATTGATGCTTTCAACTCACCGCCCATGAAACACGCCATTTTTTTACCTTATTTTCAAAACGCGCATTCTTTCCGGGACAAAAAAAAAATATTTTGATAAATAATTTAGATAGAGATTTGACAGGCGGTCATCACCTGGGAGGAACAGTCACGGTTTTTATGAGCCGTATGGACGGTATCGTCCCGAATAGAGTTGGCTAACGTCCGAAGTTGCCAGTTCGATGAAATTGTGAAAAAAAAATTGGACACGAACTAGTAACAGTTCTTGCATGGCGGCTTACGGAGTTTCGCACGTTGTAGTTCTAGTTTTAATTTTTTCCATTGAAATGATCTTCCGTTCCATTTATAATTGGATCACGAAATTCCTTCGTTATCAGGTAATCTTGTAATTTTTATTTGACCTCGATATAGACTGTACTTTATTTATTTTTAATTTTTTTGTAGACGTGTCTGTAGCAGACAAATGGATGTTGTAGAGGAAACTGGTGGGCTGATAAGGGAGCCCATAATAACAATCTGTGAATTAAGTGACTATGCACAGAGACTTGATGAAAAAGACAAATGACAGTATGTAGAAAAACTAGCTAAATGTGAATTAGATTGCCCATTATAATTAATGAATTAATTATTATAACGAAGGGCACAGTTTTTCGATAACAACGGCTTCCACTACCCACATTTGTTGTGGAATAAAAAATGGGCAATCTATTTCACATTTAACTAGTTTTCTTCCAAGTGCCGTTACGATACACATGACATCTTCCATTGAAGTTGATGTAATGGTCCATCCGTTACCAAGGACCGTATGGGACAAGTTCCCAGCCGTTTGTGGCGATGGCGAAGTTTTAAATCGATGTTGAGGTCCACAGTATCGGTAGCGGATGTTATTCTTAAGGGTTTACATTGCTTCAATAGTACAGTCTCTCCTTGTGCTTGAAGAATCACGCATTCGGGAAGTTGAAGGATGCTGGCTGCTAGCCGTCCATCGTTTTGAGCAGCTGAAATTGCAAGAACTCTTTTAGTCCGTATTAATTCGCATTGGGTATTCCTCAAGATTCTAAGAATATCGTTTTCTGAATTTGTCAATTTGTCGCGTACAAACTGTACGTGTGCGGCTAAACCGACTTGAGTATTGGGTATTTGTTCGAGTGGAGTTAATGTAATATTTTTGCTTGTGTTTGATAAGGTTGTCGTTTCTCTTTGAGGAGGTTCATACTCTGATTCTTCGCTGTCGTCGTCAAGATGGGGAATTGAGATGAATAGATACTCATCCCCTGTAACTTTAAAAGATTCATTATTGTGGTGGCATGCAGTTGTGAGGCATCTGCCTTCGGGCTTAATATGAAATGCCAATTGCTGTTTCTCGTCTTCGAGGGGAAATGTTCCTGGAGTCGATGTTTTGATGAGAGCGCCTTCTCCGCCGTTGTAAAACCAGTTTCGAATTGTAGATGGATCTGGTGTATAGGTCCATTTATCATTGGTTAGGTTCATCGAAGGTTGTTGCATCTTTTTGTTTTGGATATAATTGTGCATTCGGTCAGTGAAGTTTCCATAGCGACTGTTTCTGGGACAATTATTTGTTGACCGAAGAAATCTGTTGTGATATGGTTGATTTTCATATATCTTCCGCAGATTGAAGCTTGGAATTTAATTCCAGCCGTTCTGTTCGTCCATAGCATATAATCGACATCTTTTTGCTTTGGTTTTAGCAATGGCAGGCAATTCTCGTCATTCGTTTGTAAATGTTTTCTTGCTGATGGGTTATCGAAGCTGCAGATTATAATCTCGAATGTCTATGCCATGGTGCAGAACATTGTTAGTACAGCAGGATTTTCTGAAGGTATACTTGAATAAGTTTCATGTCAAAGATCAAAGAATTGTACTGTTTGATGGGGAAAAATGTTACTATTGCTTACTTACTATTTGATACATATTCCTTAAAAAGAAAGGAGAAAGTAAAAGTTGTCCCTAAGCATATATCTACAAGTATGTTAATTATAAATATATGTATAAGTATATTTTTATTTGTTTGTTGTTGTTCGTTATTTATTTTTACCAATGATAAAAAAATATATTCGGTAGTCACAAGTTAAGAAAATGTATTTTTTTATTTTATATATTTTTTGCTTCATTTTATTTATTTTTTATTTATTTTTTTTCCATGAAAAACGAAAGCATAAAAAGATGATAATACAAAACGAAAAGGAAAATGAATGAGGGAGGGACAAAATTGGAAGGCGAAAAATAAGGGGAAAAAGCGGCTTGTCACTTTCCAGATAACACAGTGCCGTCCCAGAGACGTCCCAAACACGTCATTTTGAAACGTCTGAGATGTACTTGGAACATACCAGATTTCCAAATTTACATTCCTTGGACTTCTTTTACGTATGGGTAATGTCCGCTTCCCCGAGATCTCATATTCGTACCTATCTCGTCCCATTGGATAGACCTTGGACGTCATTCGGACGGAATGGGGATGTCAATGAAACAAGTGAGATGCGTAATAAACGTCTTGTATACGAATAGTATCCTCATTCGTTCTCAATTTCTCCGCTGCATATATTGATGAATTTGCGGCAATCTCGCTTTTTTCAATAAAATAAAGAGACTCAGTAATTTATCTAAAAAAAACTCAAATTTATTTTATTTCTTCAGGTACAATATGAAACTCAAAATAATCAAATTAATCAATTACAATATGAAATACAAAATAGTTTAACTTATCAGGTACAATATAAAACTCAAAATAGGTAATTTAATCATTGCATAACAACTTCGACAACTTCTGCAATGAAATCACCTTGAAATAGATTGTTAGGGAATGAATCACTTTGAACACTGTTTGATTCACTCGCACCTGTGACACTTTTAGTAGCAGATGAATGTTTTTCGGTATCTTCCTCGTAAAACACACTATCGGTAACAAATTTTTTCTGAATGAGTCTTCGTTTATGTCTTGAAGAAACACTTGCAGCCATTATTGTCAACACTGATGACTCTTTGAAGTTCCAAACGATGTGTCAGTATCAGTATCTTTCCTACCGATAACAAATCAAACATAAAAGTGTAAATTAATAAGACCAAAAGTAAATTTAATGCCGTATTATGTCGTGAATGTAAGTCGTAATGCGTCAAAGCAAACCACTCAGAATTTATAAATATCTGTCAACCATCTAGCGTTAAAATTGTAGAACGCATTGGTTGACTTGCTCGTGACTCAACTACAATAACACAATCGGAGTTAAATGTTTCTAAAAGAACGTAATAAGCTCAATCAACAAATAGAGCCCTGGAATCATAGAAAAATAGTAAAAAAAATACCTTGTAGAGTAAAAATTGAACGAGACAGAACACAGACGCTACAATCAAAGTCCAGAATAAGCGTAAACGTTGCCAAGCACTGTTTGTGAACAGCCAAGTAAAAATATTTTTCCCATAAATTACCAATAAACAATAAGAAATCTACAGCAACAAGGATAATAAAAATAGCATATAAAAAATTATTCTAAAAAATAATAGAAACTGTTTACAAAATTTATTGAACTAGCCATTTAGTGAGAGAAACCTTAACTCTGTCGTAAAAAAGGAGTGAGAAAATTTCCCCCCGCTGAACAAAGACATGATAATAACGAATTTTTCTAAGTGTTGATAGAGAGCCAAAAGAAAAGAAATGGAATGGGCTAGGGACATTGACGGGGGACAAACGAAATATAGCGGAAAAACGGAAGTACTTCTTTTTTCAAGGGATTTTATTGGGACATCTACTGGATGAACGGGTCGCAGCGTTGTCATTGGTACGGCTTTGGAGCCACTATGAGACAACAATTCCTATCTATGTTACAGTGCCTCAATCAATTGCACCTACAATCCTGCCCTAACGGGCAGGATTTTCATTTCATCATCATCCCTTTCATACTTAAACTCTGTTCCAACGTCCATCTGCACCTGACGTTCGGAACAAATGGCGACCAAACCCGGGATTTAACGATTACGTGCATTTATTTCGTAATTTCAGTAAAAACGTGTTAGATTCAGTAAAATTGTCGGGAATTCCCCTTTGTAAGACTTTGGCATACGTCCACGCCAGCCTGAAGGCTATGCCCGGTCTACCACGCGTTAAGCATCTGACTGTATCGTCACTGTATCTACGTGAATCATAGACATCTGTTTACGTGTGACCACTTCCTTGTCTTTGAACGTTTCTACGTCATGAGTGAAGCCGTAGCAAAAGCCGAAAGTATTGAGTCGGGCGGCAATATCTCTGAAGAAGACAAAATGAAGCCAGAAGCAGTGAAGAATGAAGGCCCCCTCCTCCCAGACAACGTCAATCTCAAGCAGAAACGTGGCAAGAGAAAGGTGGCTCATAAAAAGTTAACGAATCAGCTGAGAAAAGCAGTGGCAGATCACAAGATGGGAGCCATCAAACTCAAGAAGTTGCAAGTTGCAGCATGACGAGACGAAATAATTCGTATCTACGAAGACATCAAAGAACTTCACCACATGTATATGGGAAGCTTGCCTGATCAACAACGTCAAGCATGTGAAAAATCGGAGGTAAAAATCGACACCGACCACGTGGAAATCATAACTTCGCCATTAGGTCCCACATAACAATTTAATACAGGAACTCATCCTAAATCTATCTTACTAGGACATGCAGTACTGGACCGCCAAATGACGTTATAACGACGCGCTTAAGCCACGGTTCTTTTAAAAAATAAATCACGTCCTTCTAAAGACGTCTTATTTTGATCCATTTCTTTAAAAGCCACGTTTCCACAATTAACAGTGTAGCGTTGGGATTCAATTTTGTAAGAATTACGTACACAAAATCAAATAATAATCCAGAATTTCTTTTTCAATACGTAGTGATTGGTTAAGAAGAAGAAGCTCAGTCTATGATGCGGGAGTCCAATGATCAAAACTCATAATAGTTATGTTTATCTTCTGGTATTTTGGTAAAAGAGCGCAAGGTGTAGATTTATTAAATGCTAAATTTTATTCAAAAATTCATTTTTTAATGATGGAAGCCAAAACTATTTCACTGTAAAATATGTCAGTCTAAAAATATTTAAATATATTTGAATGATGCGTATATGGTAGACTACTCGACTGTCAAGCGGGAGACTCGTGTTCGAATCCCATGGAATAAAACTACTTTTTGAATTTTTTTTTAAAGAACAAAAAGTCGTCCCAGTGAACGCCTAAATGAGAGCTTTGGTGACCATAAAAATACGTGTATTAGAGCAGTTTTTGCCGGTCATCTACAACTGCGAAAATCGTCTTTAAGTCGTCATTGTAGGATTTCAGGACAGAATAAAGAAATCCTAGTGGTGCCGTTAGGATGAATAAATATCCTTTGGATAAAGTCTATTTTACCCGACCAAAGTATACTTTATTGTTACTTTGTTGTTACTTTACTTTTACTGAATTCAGAGAAGCAAGTATACTGAACTGATCTGTATTTACTTGTAAACTGAATAAATGTTCGGCTTAAATTCCAATGTTGCCAACTGTTGGAATGCAATGTTGCCGTCATTAATTGGTAATATAGATTAAATTCGTATATAGATATTAGGGCTCGGCCCCGCACTAATCGGGGAGTTTTTTAGTCGATTCGGTGCGGTGAATTTTTTTTCGGTGCGGTGATTGCGGTGCTCGGTGCGGTGATTTCGGTGCTCGGTGCAATCCCCGATTTCAAGGAAAGCAATTACAAAATTCAATACATAAGACAACGCTAATTTGCCTGTGTAGGATAACTTAGAAAAAAAGTTATTTGAAGAATACATAATTACTACTGAAACTAAACTAAGAACTGAAACTAAGAATACAGATTATTCGGAAAAACAAAATTGATTAGGAATAGGTGTCTCGTCAACTATGTCTGTGGAGAAGTTTATGTTTGAGGAGTCTACACTGAATGTAAAGTTAGATGCCTATGAAATAGTTTTTTAAGTGTGTTAGAGTGTCGATTGAAAAGTAAAATTCATTACCGTATTGTTTAATGGGGTGGAGCAAATTTGGTGATGTGTGGTGTTTTCTTCTGTTTTAATAGACTTTTCAGTTGCGTCGATTATTGTTTTTGATATTAGTTCCTAAAGTTTGTTGTTTTCCTTGTAACTAGTAATAGAAAGTTTTATTATAGTAATAGTTATATTTACATCGGTTAATATTGATAGGTTTTGGAAAGTTGATTTGAGATCCGGTTTAGTTGATTTTGTTTCTTCTTGTCCTAATGCTATTGTTATTTTCTAAACCAGAAATGGAAAAATAGTATGAAGTTAAATATATGTGATGTTATAATTAATAATTATTACCGTTTCTAATTTTTTAGTTTCTTCTTCAACATATTTTATGGTTCCATTTGATTCTGCTAGTGCTAATTTTAATGTTTCGTTTTCTGTTTCTAAATTGGCTATAGTAAGTTTTAATTTTTTGGACCAGTGGATTGGTTTTTTTGACATCTTTAAGGTATTACTGTTGTTTGTATTACTGTTGTATTACTGTAAAAATATTAATATGTTGACAAATTTATTAATTGATCTATAATTGTTGATGATATTAGTTGTTCCGACTATGCAAATGTATTCTGCAGTCCTCGTTCCGCATTTTATGCTCGTCGCAGGGTGTTTTCCATAATATACTATGCATACTACTGTGCACAAAGGATGCTTTGATTTAATTTATTAAAATACTAACAGTTGTATTTTTTTCCATGTTCAATTACCTGTCAATGTTGCTAACTTAAATATAGTGTTTTGCTGTAGGTTGGTATCGATTCCTGTTGATTCTGGGGAACACTGTTTTCAGTACTTCAAACTACGTTGGTAAACTTTTGTTATACTCTGATTAAGATTTCACATGATCTTCTTATAATGCATGTTTTGGTATTCAGATGTTTTCTTGCAGCATGGGAGAACTTTTTATATAGTTGTTTTGGAACCGTGACACTATAATACCTGCAGAAACTGTGCACAGCTTTTTGGAATTGTTATTCTGGCATAAAATTTCATCGCATCATCTGAGAGTTACGATTCAAGGTGACAAAATAATTGTTTTATTATTTTGATTATAAAAGAAATAGGTGGTGAGCTCACTACATATATTAGTGAACTACTCTGATGAACTACATGATGAATGATACAATACAGGTTATTTCCTGAATAAATATAGAACCACGGCTTCTTCATTTATATTGTTTCATTATGTGTAGGTGCTGGCATGCTATCCATGGCAAACTCAGGGCTAAACACTAATCGAGGTAAGTTTTTTATAACACTTTGTTATTGAGAACTTGGGTGTGATTGTAAGATATAGTAATTAGTGTATATTTACAAATTTATTATAGCCCCAACACAATAGCTTCATGGCATGCACTCCATATTTAGAAAGATCTACTATGGCATGTCTGTTGTGCTTGGGTTAGTTGTAACCGATAAAGATTACAGGCTAACTGATGAAGTTAAAATTGTGGAATGTACAATCAAATATGAATGTAGATTTCACTACTAAATTTTCAGTTTTTGGCTATGGGCTACAATTTAACTATCTATATGGTGGATATTCTGTTGATGATTGTATCTATTAATAAAATAGTTCTCAGTTATACGTATTTGATTTTGTATTTATTACTTATACAATTTAAACTAATGAATTATTACTTACTAATGAATTATTATTTTACATTTCTTGTTTGGGACAAATTATAAACAATCTCAGAAAACATTTGTGTTTGCAGCGCTAGTAGTTTTCATTTTCATTTTGTAATTTGCCTACATGATTTTTCATTATTTTGGACCAGTGAATTTTTTAGACATTTTTTAAAATGATTAATATATTAAAACTATCAATGTTGCGAAATTGGTTTATTTTATTATCTACATGTTGGCATGGTCATTAGGGATTGGCCCCGATTACACACCGAACTACCCGAAAAATTGCCGTTTGGTTGCAACTCGTGTAGCTACTTTACAAGCGGTTGGGAACGGTTCCGTGGGGCGCGGGGCAGATCCCCAATAGTCATAGACCCCTGGTTCATAATTATGGCTATTTTATTGTAATAAATTTGTAGTCATTCATGTTTGTCATATAAGAAATAGTTAAATATTTATTTCTTTAATTTTTTTCCCATGTTATTTAAGAATTGGCCTAAGTACTTTAAGATGGCCTGGCGCATTAGTTGCGGTGTTGTACCTTTGAGGTCCTTCCATGTTTGTGTAGTGTAAACTAATCAAAATTTAAATATGTTAATTAATGATATTGATCAAAATCATAATTTTTTTGTTACTACCGACTATTTCTTCTATTATTTTAGGATCCATGGGTTCCCGCTTTACAGTACCAGTTTTTCCACCTTTACCAGATTTCTTGTGTGCTAAATTGTGATTTTCAGATTATATTGTTATTAGTTGATAATTTTATACATATATATATATTACTTTTTAGATATTCCTCAGTAAATGATGATGTCATCAATTCACTGAGGAATCTATACAATGTATATCCAGAATTTTTCAGTGTATCTAACGTCCAATCTTCTGGTTTAATGTTTTGTACTTTTGTTTCCAGAAGAGTTTTTATTTTAGCTGGTATTTTAAATGTTGCTACGTCTGGAAACTTCTAAACAAACAAAATTATTATAAGTATTTTATGAAATGTGAATTGTTTTAAAGTTGTGTAATAAGTTAAAATATATTTTAATCGTGCAGTGTATAGTTTTAACTTAATGTATATAGTTTATAGATAGTTGTTATAAAGAATTATTTACATGTTATCTACTTCTTAGAACTTAAAATGAATTTGTATATAGTATTTAACCCTTGGAATTTTTGTTTTTTATAAAGATATACCTTTAAGTCATTGTGAACCATATTCAGGTCTTGTTCGTCCTCTGAATCCTCATTGTGTTCTTCTACTGTTTTAATTATCACATTGTTGTTCATCTCTATATCAGGAATTATAATGTTATCTATTTGCAGTTGTTTTTCCTTTAATTCTGTTATTTCTATAAAGTTACAAAAAAAATTGTAAAAACTTTAGAAATTTTTGTCGTACAAATTTTTTTTAACCTTTTTCCTTTTCTTCTAATTTCTCAAAGGAGAACTTTTTTTTCATTTTGTAACATTGTTACTTGTTCTATCTGTATTAAATATTATTACTTAAGTAAATAATTGTAATATTGTATATGAAATAAAATAATAAGACTTGCCAAATTATTTTCACTTTCCTCATATAGAGTTTTATAACGTTCACTCTCCTTCTGTAATCAGATTATTATATATAAATATATTGTTATGCAACTATAGCAATAAATTACCTTATATTTTTCCTTGTTTTCATTAGATTCATTTAATTCATTTTCTAACTTAATTATTTTATCTACAAGTGTTGTTTTTAATTCAGTCATTAATTGTTTTTTTGGACCGATGTCATTCTGAATTTTTAAATGTATAGAGTTGGCTAACGTCCGAAGTTGCCAGTTCAATTAATTGTGAAAAAAAAATTGGACACAAACTAGTAACAGTTTTTTTTGCATGGCGGCTTACGGAGTTTCGCCCGTTGTAGTTTTAGTTTTAATTTTTTCCATTGAAATTATCTTTCTTTCCATTCATAATTGGATCACGAAATTCCTTCGTTATCAGGTAATCTTGTAATTTTTATTTGACCTCGATATAGACTGTACTTTATTTATTATTAATTTTTTTGTAGACGTGTTTACTTTCTGTAGCAGACAAAAACTGGTGGGCTCCCTTATCAGCCCGCCAGTTTCCTCTACAACATCCATTTTTGTCTGCTACAGAAAGTAAACACGTCTACAAAAAAATTAATAATAAATAAAGTACAGTCTATATCGAGGTCAAATAAAAATTACAAGATTACCTGATAACGAAGGAATTTCGTGATCCAATTATGAATGGAAAGAAAGATAATTTCAATGGAAAAAATTAAAACTAAAACTACAACGGGCGAAACTCCGTAAGCCGCCATGCAAAAACTGTTACTAGTTTGTGTCCAATTTTTTTTTCACAATTAATCGAACTGGCAACTTCGGACGTTAGCCAACTCTATTATTACTTTACTTTTCTTATATGACTGAAATATAATTAGCAGAAGTAATTGAAATCGGCATTGTCATTTTTGTAAATAATAAAAAAAAAATAGAAATATATATAAGAAGGATTTTCTACTCCGTGGGACTGCCATCTAGCGATTTACAGGTATGGAGGAAAACTACACACCCGCAAGAGGCTCTCCAATCGGGTGGGAAAAAACAAAATTAATATAATGCCCTGTCATTTGATTGTTAGACTTTATGGTGTGTAGATTTCATTTTTTAATACGGATAACTAATATTGGTAAATATTTTATTTTAACGGTACTTAATATACCTAAACAAATTTCCTGTCTTCTTCGTTCGCTTAGTTTCTTTAGTAGTTTAATTTTAAATTTAGTATTTTTAGTTTTAGTTAAGTTAAGTTAGTAAATTAAAATTATCAAGTAAACTATATATACTTTCATTCACTGTACTTTACTAATATAGTATATTACTATACCATGATATAATTTACTTTACCAATCGAAATCCCTTATTTTTCTCGATTTATTCGGGCTTCGTCCCCTTTTAGTATCTTTTCTAGTAAAATTAAAAGTTAAGATAATTAAGTTTAAGTTAACATACAGTGGGTACCGGAAGTATCCGTACGGCTGAGAGGATCAGTAGGGAAAACGCGTTTTTCAAAACGCTCCCATAAATAGAATTCTCGGTGGAATTCAATAAAAAAATTTCGTAAGGTTAATATTAGGGTGGGGTTTCATGTAATTTTTTTTTAGAATTTTTCAACAACGCGATATGTGGTTTGTATCGCGTTCCAAAAGTATCCGTACGGCCGAGAGGCCTAGTAGGGAATGGGCTTACTTTGGAAGCCTGTTATTCGGTAACTACCTAATATTATAGGGTGGGAAAGTTCTTAAAAAAAAGAGCTGCATTAGCTCTATATGTGATTATCAGAACATATTTTTTGAGTTTCATTTATAGTAATGAAATTCAATATGAAAACACGGATTATAATTTTTCCGTTTTTTCTCCCTCGATTCCCCTTCACCAGTGTTGCCATATCCCAAAATCATTACCCTTTCTCTTTTTTTCCGTGGTGACCGGCGTGGTGGATAACAAAGTCCGAATAAAGCTGCTAGAACAAGGAGACACCCTGACGGGGCGATCACGATCCTGCGCACGGCTGAAACGTCCCAGTTTCAAGCAGCCAACCTAAGAGATGAGTCTTCAATCAACGCCATCTTGCGGTCAACATAACAAGCCAAGAAAGCAGCCGAACTCAACCCCGGACCAACAAAACCTTCTGAAGAAAAGAAAGACAGCCCTCTGTCATGCCAATTTTTCGGCAGACCGTCCTGTCACATCAGACGTGACTGCCCCGCTTGGGGAAAGAAATTGAAAGAAACTGTGGAAGAGACAACCACTTCGCCAGTTCATGCGCAGATGGGTCCAAGAAGAGAGTAGGATCCATATTCGAAAAGAAGCCAATGGAAGGGAACGAGCCACTCGTGATGGAGTTTACATCCAAAGAAGGAATGAAAAAAGCGTCCATACCAACGCTCGCCGACACCAGATCAGATATCGACGCCATCCCCGACAAGATATACTACGCCTACTTCCCAGAGATACCTCTAAGGCCCAATAGCCCGGCCCAGTAAGCAACCGATAGCCCCATCATATGTTTGGGTACTTTCCAAGCAACAATCGACTGGCCCGTCCATGTCAACGAGTCCAGACAGGCAACGGCATCGGTTCACGTGCTAGAAAAACTAAAGCAAGCAGTTATTTGCAACCACGTTGCGGAGGCTGGGCATGGTACACGACGGGTACCCAAGAGCAAAAGTCAGCGTGCTGAGGAGCTACCCCTCGCCCGCAAAGAAGAAAGCAGACTTATCCGGCCTAATGGACGAATATCCGCGCGTATTCGACGGAATTTGCAGAGTGATGCCCGGCCCACCGTGCCACTTCTCCTTAAAGGAAGGAGCCACCCCAATAAAAATGCACGGATCCCGCCCAGTGTCGGAGCCATTGAAGAAACCATTCAGAGAAAAGCTGGCCGAGCAAAGGGCTCAAGGCATCATGCGGAAAGTTCCGCCATACACCACAACGCCATGGATCCGCGGTGTAGTCCTGGTACCGAAAAAGAAAGGAGGTGTAAGATTTTGCCCGGATTATCAGCCGCTGAACAAGTGGCTGGTCGGAGCCAAATTCGACCACCCGACACCATTCCAAGCGGTCCGAACAATCCCCAGAGGCATGCACTTGTTTACAGTAGTAAACGCACTGAAGGGGTACCACCAAAGCGCGCTAGACGAAGCCTTCATGGCCTTAAAAACCTTTGCCAGCCCGGAAGGCCTAAACCAATAAACTCGACTGCCAATGGGAATCTGCCACGCCGGAGACGATTATGGGCGGCGATTCCACGACATTGTCGGCCACCTCCGCAACACAGCCAGATGCATGGAGGACCTCTTTATCTACTCCGCCACGTACGAGAAGCATAGAGAATTAGTCCGCGCAGTTTTCAAGACAGCCAGCGACCACATCCTCGGCTTCAACCGCTCCAAGATGACCTTCGCAGAGCCTATCGGCAAATTCGCCGGATACGTAGGGTCGGAAGAGGGGTTTCGCCCAAGTCCAGATTTGACGCGAGCCATCAGTTAATTACCACAGCCACAAAACGTCACCGACCTTCAGTCATTCTACGGGCTGTGTCAACAGGTCAGAAACTTAAGCAGCAAAATAGCCACAGCACTAGCCCCCCTCTCCCCATTGCTGAAGAAAAACTTGGAATGGAGCTGGGGCACACAGCCAGAATCAACTTTCCAGATTGCAAGAAAGGAGCTCGCGCAGGTACAAGAGCTCGCGTTTTACAACCCGGACAGGATAACGTACCTCAACGTCGACGCATCCCGTCTTCACGGCCTAGGCTTCATCCTAAAGCAACAAGACCCAGCAACCAGCAAGTGGCATTTAGTACAAGCTGGATCCCGTTTCCTATCATCAGCCGAATCCAGGTTTGCAATGATAGAGCTGGAATGCCTCGCGGCCGCGTGGGCCATGAAGAAATGCAGGCCATTCCTCGAGGGATTACCAGTTTTTAACCTCGTCACAGACCACCGGCCGCTGATTCTAATCCTCAACGAGTATTCACTCGACAAACTGGACAACCCGCGCCTGCTCCGCCTCCGCCTACAAATGACCTGCTTCATATTTACAGCAAAATGGGTCCCAGGCAAGATCAACGTGGAAGCAGACGCACTCTAAAGATCACCAATCGAACGTGCGTCGGAAGCGGACGAGCTAACAGAAGGACCCAGTACCTTCATGGCGAAACGAGCATTAATCGGACTCATAGCTGGATCGTCCAACCAGTCACCTGACTTGAACCTTAAGCCGTCCAGGTGGCAGCAGAGGCCGATCCCGTCATGACATCCCTCCGCGAGACAATCATAGGCGGTTTCCCGAACGACAAGTTCAACTTGCCAGAGCCACTGCGCACATTCTGGAATGCTCGCCACCAGCTGGCCATCAACGAGGACGACGGAACAATCTTAATGGGCCCTCGCGTCGTCATGCCACGCTCCATGGTCCGTCAAACGATCCAAGTCCTGCTAGGTATGCACCAAGGAGCCAGCAAGATGCTCCAGAGGGCCCGTTTATCCGTGTACTGTCCAGGGATGGATGTCGACATAGCCAACGCAGCAGCAGCCTGCGACTCATGCACCTGCCGTCTAGCGTCCCAACTAAAGGAAACCATCCGCCACCACGAATCAGCCACGCGCCCCTTCGAATTCTTACACGCGGATCTAGGAGAAGACAACGGACGGCATTTTTTAGTCATCGTGGACCAATTCAGTTGGTGGCCCCATTTTGCTATGTTACCAAACAAGAACACCACGGCACGGCGTCTCATCGACAAATTCCGCAGCTTCTTCGTCTCAATGGAAGACGCTCCGATCAAAATCTAGTCCGACAACAGCCTATTCCCCTAGGCCGAGCTCTTGGAATTCCTGAGTGATTTGAACGTCGGATGGGGGTCATCATCGTCGTTTTACCCGCAATCCAACGGCAGAGCCGAAGTAGGGATCAAGGCCATTAAAGCTCTCGTTGCCGGGTCACGAACGGGCAGCACATTCGACCAAAACAAAATGACGAAAGCGCTCCTCCTCTACCGGAATGCTCCCCGCATAGGCCTCCAGTCACCCGCTCAACTTATCTTTCCGCCAAATTTTTTCGGCAGAATCGCCGCATGCTCCGCAAAACGACGGTGGTAAAGCCGGGAACGATTCCACCAACCGAAAACGCGCCAACAGCAGCAGCGGAACCAATTCAACCAGCCCCCACCACCGAAAGAGCAGCACCCATCACCACAGCACAGCCGGAGAAAAGAACAGACGGGCAGCAGGGCCAGCAAGTCGGACGCGGCCGAGAATAAGGCCGGATCCCGCCCACGCGCCAGTCAACCCGCATCAGCGTGCCTAGCAACCGATACCCGGCAGAAGAGTGGACTGCTTATCAAAATCAGAAGACAATTCAACTAACCTAGAATCATAATATCATGTTTCATTCATGTTCATCATGATAAGTAAATCTCCTTTTCACTGTTTAAAGCGCTATTCCCTCCCCAGAAGCATCAAAAGGGACCTGCCTTAAAAAAAAATAAAAGTAAGAAAGAAAGAAAGAAAAAGACCTGTTGTAGCCTTGCTCGACAGAGGGCTCACACCCGGCCCACCATCTCGGCACAGACAGAGGTCAGGGAGTCTCCACGTGACCAGCACAGCGTACGGTCGTATCGTAGGCCCATCTCACTTCCCTGTTAACTTTGTATTAATTCCTCGCCTCGTGTAAGATGAATAAACACCGTGATACGAGTCTCAACAGATCCTCCCAAAAAAACCAGCCAGCTAGACCTGTACATCCAGAAGCAAATGCTGGAGCTGGAAGTAAAGTTGGAACAAACAAAGATCTAGATGGAAGCCAACGCAACGTCAGTCACGGAAACATTGAGTAAGGCTTTAAAGGGTATGGGTGAGCAACTAGGCAAACTTATAGACAGCTCTCATGTCACGTTCACTGAAATCGCCGCACACAGTTGGTTAAAGACTCACGTAAGACGTTGCACGACATGGATCAGAAGATCGAAACGGTTAAGTTAGACTTAAACGTACTGATCGAGGACCTTCGAACGGAGATTGGCGTCAAGCAACGTTCACTTGAGAACGATTCAGGAGCAAGTCAGCGACCAAGGAGTACGCATACCTAGTCGACCACAGACTCTATCAGCTAGACAAGAAGTTTCCGTCCGGTCTACCTTGAAGTCACTCAAAGCCACGGTACTGCATCGCAGAACTCTGCTTGACGCCGACACCTCTTCACGAGAGCAGCCTTCAAGACCATTGCCTATCATGCATCCAGTCTGCGGCCCTACCATTGGGGACGACATGTCTTCAGATACGTCCCCTTAGAACCAGCCTGCTACCGGTAGCTCGAATCTTTCTCATGGTGGTTGCTGTAGTCGTCTACTTACCCCGAGCTTCAAGATCCAGCCGTTCGATGACAATCCGAAGAATTATGCTCGGTTTAAGGCCTAATTACAAGCCTGATACGAGAACGAATACAACGGTTCCCCTGCCCTTCTGTTCATGTTGGAAGAGCTGCTGTCTAAAGAAGTACGGAACGATATCGGTGATTGCCTCACAGATAGGACCATGCATTCAGTGGTGTGGGATCGTCTCGAAGCAGTCTACGGCCGCACCGAAGTCATGGACCAGACCTATCTCGACGATCAGCTGCAGAATTCACCTTTGAAAAGCCAGGATGCTGCGAGCCTCAAGCCCTTCGCCAACCGGCTGCACGTAGCAGTGTTGACCCTTTCACAATTGAGATACTTGCATGAACTTTACAGCAATACTACCCTGATGGCCATAGAAGCAAAGCTGGCAACCTCCTGAAGGAGAAGTGGAACGAGAAGAGAAAAAAGGCAGGAGCAGAATTGAACGTTCTAGACCTGGACGACAGGGTAACAGTAAAATCCATGAGTAAACAACATGGTAAAAACGAATTTTAGTCGTTGTCTACGCCTACGACCAAATCAGTATGGTTTGATGAGAAGAAGCCAGTCAAGACACAGAACGCTTCTCAGACCTCAACCATTGGGCACGTTTCGACAGATGAAGGCTCTAAAGTAACGGCATCATCACCTTCGTTATCCGCTCCCATGGGAAGACGACAGAAGATGGGGGAGAAAGTAGCCGACAATACTGACCAGTGGAGGTGCCTCGCTTGTAACGGCAGGGCTCACAACTTGGCCAGCTGTACGTATTTATGTCTTTTACGCCCACGAAACGGGCTGAAGTCGTATTTAAGTCCAAAAGGTGTCTACTATGCCTAACCGGCAAGCAAGAACACAGGGAGTGTTCCACTCCCTGCGTTCTGGAACAGAAACATCAAATGTACTATTGGTAGATGTGCTGGATCAAGACACCGTGCCCTGCTTCATGGATCCGAATTCATCCCACTGTGGAAACAAACGTATCCACCAACTCCATCAGCGTCTACATCGACTGCATTCCTTGAAACACTAAGTCAAAGGGAAACGGTAAGGCGACGTGTCCGTTTAAAGATCGTGCCCGTTCGTATTAGCGTCGGTGCAAGATGTGTCGACACTTTCGGATTCCTGGATACCGGAGGCGACACCACGCTGATTAGGAGCGATGTAGTAAAGAAGCTGGGATTAGTTGGACAGCCTAAACGCATCAACGTTGTCTCGTATGATGGAGCCACGTCGAACGTGCAAGAATCGGTTGTGAACTTCTCCCTTTCGTCAGTCGACGGAACAAGCCGATTTGAAGTCACACACGCCTAAGCCGTTAAAAATTTGAAGGTGACGCTGAAACCCCCAATCAACCCTCATCAAATGGAGTCCTGTTCGCGACGCACCTACGTGGTCTTGATGTCCCGAACGTACAACCCGAAGACGTTGGTGTATTGATTGGACTCGACGTAGCAGATGCTGACGACCACATAGATTCCGTCAATCCACTGGATGGAACAATTGGGCCTATCGCTTTCAAAACACCGATTGGTTGGTGCCTGGGTGGTCAAACAGGCCCACCACAAGGTGGACGTCCGTTCATCGCCCATATGGTATCAGAGAAACGTCCTGAAGACCTCAACAAATTAGTCAAGAAATTCTGGCAGCTGGAGGCGAAAGACGTAGACATGGAACAGCCTGTTCTCTTCGAAGACGGTCTACGTGAAAAACGATCTACGGTATCAAGTCGGTCTAATGTGGAAAAACGACTACGTAAACCTTCCGGAAAACTGGGGAACTGCATTGAAGACCCTTTACTCTCTGCAGAGGCGATTTCATCGAGATGAAGACTTCACCCAGAAGTATGATGCAGCTGTTAAGGAGTACATCGACCTGGATCACGCCAGACTCCTCACACCCGAAGAGTTGCGGAAGGATTCAAGTAAAACGTGGTACTTACCGCACCATGGGGTCGTAAGCCCATCCAGCTCTACGACCAAAGTTCGAGTTGTATTCGACGGAGTCGCAGAGTATGGAGGAACGTCCAGCAACCAGAACCTGTTACGCGGACTCAATTTTCTCATTAGCCTACTCGGTGTCCTACTAAGCTTCCTAAGGAACCTAGTAGCGGTCGGCGCGGACATCGAGAAGATGTTCTACCAGGTGAAGGTCCCAGTAGAAGATCAGGCGGCCTAACGTTTTGTCTACCAGACGCCTGGCACTAATCAAGCACCGTTAACATACCAAATGACAGTCCACGTCTTTGGATAAGTATCTTTCCCAAGGACCTGTATCTTCGCCCTCAACCGGACTGCCGACGATCATCGTGACCAGTATCCAGAGGCAGCAGATAGCGTCCGAAGAAACTTCTACGTTGACAACTACCTCGATTCCTTCGATTCCGAAGATTGGGCAGTAAAACAGGCCGCAAAATGAAGAAACTCTTACAACTTGGTGGTTTTAACCTAACAAAGTGGACGTTCTCATCAAGGAAGGTGATATCGGCTCTACGTGAGTTTGTTCTGGCCTCACCAACACTGGACCTTGATTTGGAAAAGTTGCCCATTGAGCGAACACTTGGAGTAATGTGGAACAGGGAAACGGATATGCTAACGTTCAACATACGAAAGCAGCCCAGTCATATGACGTTCTCACCAAAAGGAACTTCCTTAGTATTATATCCATTGTCTACGGCCCGTTGGGACTCGTCGGTCAGGTTTTTTTCTTGATTAAGTCTCTTTTGCAAGACATATGGACGTACGAGAAAAGGATCGGGTGGGACGACCCTATCCCCAAAGAATTAGGCCAACGTTTCCACTAATGGTACAAGTATCTGGAGAACCTGGAGTTGCTGACGGTGCCAAGATGTTTTCGACCTCAACGTGGACGTTGGACGCAGCAGCACCTGCATGTATTTGCGGATTCAACCACAAAAGGATTTGGAGCTGTGACGTATTTCCGCTTCGTCTTCGAGGACCAGTCGATCACCGTAAACCCACGTAACATCAGTAAAAGACCTCACGATCCCAAGATTGGAGTTGCAGGCTGTTGTTGAAGGCTTAAACATCGCCCTAGTAATCTGTCGGGAGCTCGAGATTGACCTACGTAAAGTTACTTTCCACACCGACTCTCAAAAGTTATTACGTTGGATCCATTCCCATACTTGCCGATTTGAAACCTTCGTAAACAATCGTATTGGCAAGATCCTCCGAAAATCGAACCGAAGACCATGGCGTCACGTTTCTGGAGTTAACTATCCCGCGGACTTGTGTAGTCGTGGCATCGAACCGAAGAACGTCAACGAGTTGGTAAAAGTCAACGAAAGTCCATCGTTCCTGATACTCGATCCGTCGGAGTGGGATACTTGGGAAGAGATCGCAAAGCCGGAAGAGAGTGACGTTAAGGTGATTCGAGTCTTTGCCGTCAAAACCGAGGACGAAAAGATATACGATAGATAACTGCGTAAGAAATTATTCCAGTCTTCTGAAGATCCAGAGAGGTATTGCTTAGTACAGGAGGTTCGCGAAAAATGCCAGAGCAAAGATGGGCACTTGCAAGCAAACCCGTTGGAGAGTTGACGACCGAAGAAATGTCTGCGGCTTTAACACTGCATTAAACGCGCCCAAGAATTGACATTAGCCAAAAAAATCTACACTTTGAAGAAGAACCTGGAATTGCCTCTGAAGTCAAGCCTACGCACTATCAGCCCTTTTCTGGACCAAGTAGAAAAGCTACGTGTAAGCGGACGTATACTACAGGCTCCAGCCGATTACTCCACAGAGCATCCCATCCTGCTTCCAGCTGATCAACTCGTGACGCAAAGGATTGTATGGAAGCATCACACGCGGAATCTTCATATCAAATCGGAAAGATTACTGACGGAGTTACGGACACGTTTGGATAATCCCTAGACGCAAAGTCATCAAATCAGTTGTCAACAATTGCTGGCCTTTAGAGCGTTGGTCATCTAAGCCTATTCCGCCACTCATGGTATCATTAGCAGTGCATCGGCTCACTCCCTATCTTCCACCTTTCACATATACGGGAATCGACTACTTCAGCCCTCTAACATTACGAGTCGGTGGAAGAGGATGTAGACACGAAAAACGTTGGATGTGCTTGTTTACGTGCCTTACAACGAGAGCTGTTCACTTAGAAGTCTCCGGGGGTCTCGGTCTCGAAGAATTCCTTCTCTATTTTACCCGGTTTGTGAGTTTACGTGAAAAGCCGAACGTCGTCTGCAGTGATAATGGAACCAATCTCGTCGCTGGAGAACAAGAACCTTGTCAGGCTTTAATAGAATTGTTACAACAACACCAAGAACTTCGATCGAAATTGGCTTGTCAACATATCGAGTGGCATTTCTCTCCCCCTTAGGGACCTCATTTTGGCGGAGTTTGGGAAAGGATCGTGCAATCTTGCAAACGGGCTATGAAATTCAGCGTAGGAAATTGTCAAATGTCAAATGTCAGAATCGTAAAATGTAAAAATGGTATAAAGTCATATGTAAAACTGTATAAAAAAATTTAAACCCCGATGTAAATATCGTAGAGGTCACTGCAAGAGCGGTGTAAAATTTTCCGACAGCAACGCCATCTATATTCAGTTCAAAGGGCAAAGGCTAAAGTTCGGTCACTTACTGTTTAGCACCTGACTGTTTTGGGAAACTGTTTAGTTTCCCCAGACTAGCAGACGACAGTTATTCCCTTGAACTTGTAGTGAGCACACGTTAAAGTTACCTCCTCTCTCCCAACGTGCATCATGGCCGAGAATCCACCTCCATCGGCTGCATCGGTAAAAGAAAAGTTAAAGAAGTTCCGTGAACGTGAAGAGAAGTGTGCGGTCAACCTGCGTCTAATTCGGCAGGATCTCTTGAACGCTCGAACTGCGGTTATCGACGTGGTGTTAGCCCACCAAAAGGTCATGGTCAAACTCGACAACGAGCTGAAAGAGAACGCCAAGGACTTAAAGAACGTTCACGTTCACATTCATTCCGAAAAAGAAGTCCTGCTGAGCAGCTTCGTTGGCTCCCTCCTACGTAAGGAACCCGAGAAGGCAGCTTCCAAACCCGTTTCCCAACCGGACGCCCCGCGGTTCGTCGCGCCCAAGCATACCCCGTCCAACCTCTGCCTTCTGAGGACCCAACTTGGAAAGCCTGGTATGTGGGTTTGCGGTCGGAAAGTCTCAGAATATGAAGATTTTATGTTGATGACCAACCGGGAGCGATTGGAGTTGCTGTTCGCCCAACACCGCTGCTTCAGATGCTTCCTGCCGTTGTCGGTGGCTGGACACTTAAAACTCGCTGATTGCCCTCATCCGCGGGTTTACGAAATGTGCGACTCCCCGAATCACCACCACATCCTATGTGCACTGACGGGCCTGTCAAGAAGTCATCCCCGTGTAGAATTGAACGTGGGCCTTTGCCAGTGGCGATGCTGAAGTTTGCCTTCTTTTCTTTTTTTTTTTTTTTTTTGTTTTCCCCTTTCTGCGAGAACTTGTCTTGTTTTTGTTTGTTTCCTTTTTGGAGTTTGGTTTTTTTTGTTTAGTACCTGTGGACTGGTGGGCCCGCTGTCACTTACAGTACTGCCCTCACGGGCAGGATTGTAGGTGGCAAGGGTCTTCTTATTTTTGTTTTCGTGTGAAGTAGCCCTTGCCCCTTTTGTTCAGTGTATTTTAAGTATCGAAGTAACCAAGTACTCCCAGTTCTCTCTGTTTCCCCCCTCACGCCGGTGGACAAATTGTCTTTCTCCAAATCTAGAAATAAATTTGTTCAGTTCCCATCCATCATTTCCATTTCATCATCATCCCTTTCATACTTCAACTCTGTTCCAACGTCCATCTGCACGTGACGTTCGGAACAAATAGTGCCTAAACCCGGGATTTAACGATCACTTGCATTTCTTTCGTATTTTCAGTAAAAACGTGTTAGATTCAGTAAAATTGTCGGGAATTCCGCTTTGTAAGACTTTGGCATACGTCCACGCCAGCCCCTTCATCGTCATCATCATCCCTTTCATACTCTCTTTTATAACTCTGTTCCAACGTCCATCTGCACGTGACGTTCGGAACACGGCTTGTTGCTTTTTATTGGTGATGATTCCACCACGGTTGGTGCTGGTAGTTTTGTTTTTGTTGAAGCTGCGTTGGTTTTCCGCGTGGTGGAGTAAGTGGTGTTGTTTGGCATTCACTGGCTTTCTCGCTTATATGTAGTCTGTTTTGTGTTTTGTCCGCTATGGGGTGATTGTGTGTGAGTATGCTGTACTGCGAGAATGGTAGTCTGTTTTGTGTTTTGTCCGCTATGGGGTGATTGTGTGTGAGTATGCTGTACTGCGAGAATGGGGTTGAGACTTGCACTACTGCTCTCGCTTCTCTCGTGTTGTCGGACGTTAACGTGAATTGGTGATTGCTCTCGGCAGTGCATAGCGCTAGTACACAAAGGTAAAAAAAAAGAGAACAAGTATGCCTAGCTCCTGGAAAGAAACCCCAATTCAATGCAAAATACAATTAAAATTTGCAGTGTGACTGAACGGGTCTAACGGCTGCCTGAACGATATCTACCACGTCGAGTACCATGGAACCTAAATGGAATAAAGAAGACGAGACGTTAATTACTCCGGGTCGGTTGGGTTGGATCTGAGATCATTGAGGTCTCCTTAGTCGTGTCATGCAATCACCAATTGAACTCTACTTCGGCGTCAACCTCAGCAGTGACTTCAATGAATTTGATCATGACGGTAAAAGTTTGAGAAAGTAGGTTCTCAAAACAGCCCAATTGGCTGTTGCAAGAATGGAGTCAATGGGCAAACCGATAGACAGGGCTTTTGACGAGGCCATGCATCTAGTCGAATGAGTGGAAAACACGCCAGACTCTACTCCAGCGGAAGAGAGATACTCCTTAACCCATTGACCGACAGTAGAGCCAGAAACCGCCTCGTGAGGCTCACGAAGACTCACAAGTAAAAGAGATTGATTGAGATCAGATTGTATGTCCGTACGGTATACAAATTGCGCCAAGCAATCGACTGGGCAAATGAGAGAATTTTCCGTACGATTAAGAGAGAAAGATTGAAGGGCTCCCGATTTTTGCTATTTTCGAGGCTTGGAAAGAAAAAGTGACCCCAGAACGTAAAAAATTAACTGATTCTCTATCGATGGAAGCTATTTTAGAGACACGCAGTAACAAGGCAAGGGCCAAGGAGTTCATAACTTTCCGGGATAGAATTTTAAAATTCAAAGACGACTTGTCACCCGATTGAGTCATCAATTGAGGGAGTACATCAGGGTCCCACATTGAAGAATATTTAGGAGCGGGTGGGTGATAATTAAAACAGCCCTTCATTAACTGTTTAACCAGGGGGATCTTACCCAAAGGAAAACCATTAATGGAAGGCAACGTAACAGACAACATTGATCTATGAATATATATCGTAAAGTATGCTTTACCATAATGACTAAGGTATGCTAAATATTCGAGGACAATATGTAAATCGCAAGGCAAGGGATTGGAACACCGTTGACTACAGCAATTACACCAAGACTTCCACGCCGATTGGTAAGCAATTGTCGTGGCGTCTCTGGTGCTCACAAAGAGTAGCTTGACCACTGAGTTCGGAAAGCCACGCTGTATAAATTGTTCCCACACAACCTCCATGCGGTTAGGATGAGCGAATACTCGCACGTTAAAGGGCGAGGCTCTCCTTTGCTTGACAATAGAAGATCGTGTGGAAACCAGAATACACGGGGAATGCCGCTGGCCAGGTGTAGCAAGAGTTGAAACCAGGGTTGACTGGTCCATAGGGAAAAATGAACACCAATTCCGCTTGCTTGTTCCGAACCTTCGCCAGACAGCGGGCTATTAGAGAGAACGGGGAAAACGCATAACCCTGAAGGTGTTTCCAGCGGAGTGAAAAGACGTTTTCTTGCAAACGCATCCGACTGTAGTGTCAAAGACACAAATTTGTGATGCTGAAAGTTCCAAGGTGCAGCGAACAGGTCAATGTTTGTTTTCCAAATCAGAGAGAGATCGCGAAAGGCCAATTTGCTCATAATCCAATCTCTGGCGTCGAGCGTTTTCCTTGATTGATCGTCTGCAATAGAATTTAGAAGATCAAGTAAATGTGAAGAAGAAAAGGTTATGCACAATAGACAATCAGTCGAGCTAAATCACATAAAGCTCTAGATTTAGTACCACCACTCTTATTAATGTAGCATACTGCTGTTGAATTGTCGGGAAAAATATGAACCGCTAGATCTGTAGAGAAAGCTGTCAAGGATTTTAATGTGTAGAATGCGGCAAGCAGCTTGAGCTCGTTAATATGACGCAAGCAATCATGACCAGTCCAAGACCCCCGGGACTGAATTTCATCACAAGTAGAACCCCTTCCATGAAGAGAAGCATCAGAATAGATAACAATATCCGGTTCTTTAGCTACATAGCACAGCCCCTTAGACAAGGAGAGATTGTGTAACCACCAAGAAATATCTTCTCTAACTCCCAATTGAAGGGAAACAACTTGAGAGAAATTGCTGCGTTTAGAATGGAAGATGTAAAAACGTTGCAAATTACGATAGTACGCTTGAGCGTAAGGCACCGCAGGAATAGCCCATGAAAAACTACCGATCAAGGATAATATGTTATGAAGAGACACGGATCCCTTCTCTAAAGTACGACGACCAATAAATGAAAGAGATACCACTTTTTCGGATGGGAGTGCCAATGAAAGTGTATTGGATTTAATCAGTAATCCAAGAAACTCGATAGATTCAGTGGGGGAAAGAATGGATTTATCCCAATTGATAAGGGAACCAAAGGAGGTGCTCAAGTAAATTGCGACAGCTAGATCCCGCAAAGTACCTTCTCAGCTGTTGCTAATAATAATGAGATCGTCTAAATAGATAACTAAGTGAATTCGCCTTCGACGAAGAGAAGAAACGACTGGTTTTAACCATTTAGTGAAAAGGCGTGGAGCTGACGACAACCCAAAGGGAAGGCAATTGAATTGATAGGAGAGATCCCGCAATATGAAACGCAAAAATAGTTGGTGTTCCATTCGTACAAGACCAGCCAGACATGCATCCTTAAGATCTAGTTTGACCATCCAGTCGTCCTGACGAATAAGTTGTTTAACAGATTCCAATCCTACAATCTTAAAATGTTCGTAATGAACCAAGGAATTTAACGTCTTAAGTTTAATAATAGGTCGGAAGCCACCTGTCTTTTTGGGCAAAAAAAAAAATACTACTGTAAAAACCAGAAGACGAATCTAGGACAGGAACTATCGCGTTTATAATAAATAACTCGAAAAAACCTCGTCGTAGCAAACGCGCTTCATTTCAAAGGACATACGATAATTTGGCGGAATTGAGTTCTGAAAGGGAGATCAATAAAATCAAGTCGTGACCGAGTATACAAAATTTAAAATATAGAGATCGTTAGAAACTAAATGCCAAGCAGCAGAAAATCTCAATAATCTTCTGCCCACCGGAGGGCAACTATAGTTAACAGAAGGGGTGGAAAAATCAAAAGACAATTAACTAAAGTGCTGAGAACTCCCACTACCGTGGGCGGGCTGGAAGAAAGCAGAGGAGGTAGAGGGTTGTTGTGGAGTCGATGGGAAATAGGTCTATTCTGTTGCTGCTTGCAGTTTTATAGTGGGTTCTGGTGGTGTCTGTGTGAGGGATATGGGGGAGAGAAAGTGAAGAAGCCATGCTTGCAGAATGGGAATTCTGTTACAATAAGAAGGATACTCCGTCGGAGATATTTCCCAGATTGGTTGGCGGGCGACACCGCGTAGACTGGGAGGAGGAAATTCAAGCAGCGTAGCAACGAGAAATTGATGCTTGGAGTAAAACAGTGGAAGCCCATATTCGTGCACAGGAGATTCGCGTCAAACAAGAAGTAGCAGAAGATACATTATTATCACCATTACACTTACAGTTGGGAGATGGCGATCACAACCATTTCACTTCAATTAGTCAACAATTTAACCAAAAGTCAACGCTAGCTGCAGGTTGGTTACAACGGCAACGACAACATAACGTAGCTCCTGAAGATTGGTTCGACGGTTCTATTGGGAAACCGCCGCAGTCGATTTGATCAAGAAAGTCTGTCAATGACTTCAATTCCACTACCGTTTGACCAGAAACGACGGTCGATATGAAGGATTAGAGACCAAGAGTTTTAACACCTTTGGTGCATGGCTGTGTGATCTTGCCGTTGCCTACCAGAATGACTGCATCATAGCCGCCGATCAACTGCAATCACCCACAAAAAAATCCAGCATTCGTTTCGCTGCCCATAACAATCAAGTTTCTTCGAAACAATCGTCAATCGCTCCTACATCGTCAAAGCCCGCTTCGCGTCATTTCTGTTTCAAAGGCGAAGGCAAGCATAAGCTAGAAACCCGTGGGGATTTTTAACTCCTATCCATTTTGCCCTAGACATCGTCTGTGTTTTGGCTGTTAGAAAGCTAAACATTCAGTTCATTTCTGTCCTCAAAGGAAGCCTTGCAGCTAGACGAACTGTTCCAGTTTCCACCATCAATTATTTCAAGAGGACAGTAGAAACAGTACCGATGCTTCCGTCACCACCAGACCATCCACGCTACTTATCGAGATGGGAAAACATCGTCGTGTGGCGATGGTGATGATGCGGCTCCGATACACGAGAAGCGGATAGAAATTGGGTGTTAGCAAACGTGTTTAAAAATGTATTTCAAATAGAGAGAAAAAAAAACTAATAGTACATAAAAATATCGTAAAACATAATTTTATTGCGTTCACGGACTTTCAAATAATTACAGCAAAATGTTTTCACCAAAAAAAAATTTTAAACCCTTCAAATTAGTCGTAAATTGAAAATTAAAAATGTTACAATATAAATTTTTATCCATCGGTTATGTTCGAAAACAAAATTTTAGGACGTAATATCAAATGTTTCAAAATCTTTTCAAACTTTTCGCAAATTTTTTTCTACCATCCACGCACTTAACTTGTACTTGAAAAGATATTTGGTTTCTAGTCCTCAAACGTAGCTCAGTGGTAAGACACTGGACTGGAAACCCAAGTATCAGTACCCCAGGTTCAGTCGTTCGAAATCCGTCCCTGACCACTGTTTATTGAAAAACAATTAGATAAAACCCCAAAATTTGGTAGTTTAATCCTCAAATATTAGGGAAAAGAAACCCCGTGTTTATTGTTGTGGAAATCACCCTAAATTTCTCGGGGTTTTAACCCCAAAACTGGTAGAACAAAAAATTTTGGGTTTTTTGCACGAAAAAAAAGTGATGATTTTTTACAGTGTATGCAAGATGATGGGGAGTTCATCACCATCGCTTGTTCAACTCTACCGACCGTGGCCAGCGATACTCCGGTAGCAGATTGGCCGTATTTGAAGGAGCGGTGGAGTCATCTGACAGACCTTCCAGTCACAGTGACCGGTGGAAGAATTGATATATTGATCAAAACAGATCTTTGGCATTTCGTGGTCGCCTTAGAATCAAGAGTAGGTGGAGACTACGAACCGGCTGCGGACGGAATAGATTTGGATGGCTCATTTGGCGTAGTGCAGGATGAAGCAATGGTAACGACCGTTCGAGCTCACACCGCCACCGGATCAATTCAACTGACCAAGCTGACCCAAGAGATTAGGAGTTTCTTGGGGGCCGGGAACTACGGAACCGAATACGAACTAGCCGATATGTCAACTGAGTACGATAGACAGGCCAACTCAATCTTAGACGATAAGACGCGAAAGCTAGACGTGGGATACGAGTTTCCCACGAACTGGTGAGAATGTGAGTCGGATATAACGAATAATCATCGGATGGCTGAAGATCGTTTAAAGAGTCTTATGCTCTAATTTGATCGTGATGCGAGTTTGAGGCAGATTATCGAGCTGCAATGAAAAAGACTGGATCAGGACTATGCGTCCCGTCTATAGTCAGTCCGGCCGCAAACGAAGAAAATTTTTTCCACGACCATCACGGAGTGTACAAGGGACCATAGCAACGAGTTATATTCGAAGCAGTAACGCCTTTCTAATGGAAATGTCAAAAGAACTTCATTTTGGCTAACCCTGCTCTAGAGCCTAAACTGCCAGCAGTGTTGATTTCGAGAGGGGGGAGTAGCCTTGGCATCCGATGTGGAAGGCATGTTCAGCCGCTTCCGATTTCGTCCGTCAGATGCAAACAATTTATGTTTCCCGTGGAAAGAGCCCGATTTGCTGTATCACCTGATCTGCTGTATAGAACTTCTTCCATTCGGAGTCACGTGTTCACCTTTTATCGTGATCCATACCAGCCGGAGAGCAGCCATCAACGCTGGAGTCAAGGAGACGATAATTGAGGTTGTTAAGAGGAAATCGTATTGATAATGATTACCTGAGTTCATCCAGCTCCGTAGCATAGGGTTTAGAGGAAGCCGTTGCCAACGAGAAAGTGCTGACTACCGGCGATCTACACCTGCAAGGATGATTCTCAAATTAACCCGAGTTTGTTCACGCAATAGAAGGAAAAAAGCTGTGAAGCCAGTTCCAATTCCCGATTCACCCGGCTCTTACAATCTTTCAGCAATAAATATGATGAGGTACTTGGACTCGTATGGAATACTATTGCGGACGCTCTCGGTTTCCGAGTGAATAATCTGCAAAACGTCGAATATACCCGCGTCGGAATCACTAGCAAAGAGGCCAGTTTGTTTGTTTTGTTTTTTTCCTTTTGGGACATGTGCTTAATTATTCGTTAAGACGAAGATTAAATTGTGAGAGCTTGGCCTGAAAGGATCTGGTTGGGCAGAAGCTGTCAACGAGATCGACCACATCTGGTAGAAATCCTGGTTCGAATAGGCCCCAAGATTGGTGGATACGTTGTTGGTTTGGTGCCTGCTTCAGGGCGAGGCACACATCATGGAGTCTCAGTTACACTTCTTTCTGACGTATCCGAGGAGGAATACACCACCGTTATGTACCTACGAAATACTTATCGCGGCGGGTGGATCAGCATCCATCACATCAAGGCCAGCAACAAGTTAGCACCGAAGAAAACCGTTTCCATTCCTAAGTTAGCGCTGAACGCAGCGCTCCTGGGTTCCAGATAGGCAAGATTCGTCAGTAGTTATCGCACCCGAAAAATTAAGAGTCGGTTTTTTTGAACCGATAGTAGTACGGCACAAAATTGGATCTGGGCGACCACTTCTTACACAGCGGCGACAAAATACTTAATTTTTGATACTTAAAAAAGGCCAGGCTACTAGATTTCTTTTTCGTACTTAATTTCTATAAGATACTTAATTTTAATAGTCTACTGAAAAATTAATTAATTTTATAAACTACCGACTTTAAGGTTAATTTTTGGAAAAAAGAGTTAGCCGTGCTAGGATTTGACCAATGGACCTTTAGATTCGCTGTCTTATACTCTACCGCTACGCAACATCAGTTATTAATAAACGCACTAATTTAGCTAAAAGTGGTGATAAAATAGATAAAGTGATTGAAAATTTTCGGAGAATTTTTTGATGCATTTACAAACATGTGATTTTGCAGCTAAAGTTTTTAATACATTGAAAAGTAATGATCATACAAAATATATTTCATAAAATTTAAGTGGCATATATTTAAGTAAACAAACAAAATAACATTAAAAAATTTTGAACGTGGTTCAAAAACCCAGAAATCCCTTAGATTAAATAACTTATTCGAAGTTTTAGGCACCGATACTTGTGAAAAGGTGATGTAACCAAATATAGGGTTTTTGTAAAATTTTCATTGCATATTAGACCTAGTCTACCTAAAAATAGAGGCCATTATTTAACAGTGCAGTCGATGCATGAATTTTCATATGATTAAAATGAATGATTGTATATGTTTACTTGAAATCAAAACCTGACCGATTGGGCACTTTCAAAGATTTGCCAGTTGTTAAACCAAGGTGACATCAGTTTGACAAAATATTGTAACAATAAGTATTAATAGCCAAAGTCCTAATAGTATTGTATTGTAGTTTAAAATATTAATTAATCCAAATTTAAAGATTGTTAGTTAATCCTAATAAGCAAATGCATCAGTATTGTTGCAGACGGTCCGCCCGTCTCAGTACCCTTTGTGATGTCCGTCTCCTCACCCCATCTAGGTATGTGTATGTGTGGGCCCTGAGGGCCTGTGTTATAGTTGCCGAGTAAGGGCATGACGGTCTCGTAAGCTTGCAGCGAACGAAAAGAGGGGCAGTCGTCACTTGTCTCTCTTGTCGTCCCTTGTCCTGTCTCCCGTCGGAGGCGTACGTATGTGTGATGTGTGTGTAACAAACTGTAAGACTCTTACGTTCGTTTGAGTCGTCTAAGGAAGGTTTGAGGTGTTTGCCTGGCCACTTCTGCGTAGTGTTTAATATATGTGAGTACCCTATCTATTGGGTTTCCTTATTTTATTATTTATTTATTTATTAAGTTCATGTGCTTGGCCGAATCCGCTCGCCGGCCGAACACATTGCAACAGTATGCTACTCAGGATAGGCCTAAATGATTATAGACCTTAAACGGTTGCTTCATTGAACAGGATATTTCATCACATTTACCTTAATTTTAAATTTTAACTGTAAATAATTTTATCGATTTACGCCCTAAGCGAGGCTTTCATAGGCTATATATTTTCTTAAGACATAGCTCTTTCTTATGTTTCAAAATTGTTGCTTTCATTTATAATCGTTCAAGTTAATTTTTTTAAAACTGGTTCCATTTTACTTTATATTTGGGTGGGTTTTTGATAAGGACATTTGGGGCGTCTTGAGGATCAAGTTTTGTCCAACCCGATCCGACCTGGGTCTCCCTTCATTTTACTAAAATTTTAACCAGATGAAAAAATTGCGCGGGAAATTTCATTAGCCAATCAAATTCATTCATACCTGCGAATTGTCGATTTTACATCATATATATTTTCTTTAACAAAATATTCTCTACCCATTCGTCATCTAGCGGTTGAATATGAACTATTTATAAACGAATTGAAATAAAAAAGTTCCAGTATTAATTACCTTGAAGGACTTACTAACTCATGTTGACAATGTTGTGAAATTTTTGGTTCGTAAAATGTAACAAAAATTTACAAACACATTTTCTTTCAGAGATGAACCAACCTTTTAAAAAAATGACTTGCATCCAACTTAAGACAAAGATGTCTCTTTAGAATAAATATATTTGTCGACAAGTCCAGAATTATAAATGATTCGTCCGTCGATCAGCCCAGAATAATGCCGAAGAAGACGTAGTATTTTATTTTTAAAAATCAAAAGTTTAAAAAATCTTCTGCTTTTGAATTCGTTGTATTCCTTTTGCCTGACTGGATTAATAACTGCTTCAACAAATTTTTTTCTTCTTTTCATGGTCTTCCTTCTCGTCCCGTAGCCGTTCCCTTTCCCTTTCCCTTTCCCGTTCCTGTTCCTGTTCTTGTCCCTCTCCCTCTCCTCTCCTCTCTCCCTCTCCCTCTCCTCTCTCTCCTCTCCTCCTCTCTCTCTCCCTCTCCCTCTCCCTCTCTCCCTCTCCCTCTCCTCTCCTCCCCTCCTTATCTCCTTTCCTATCTTCCTCTCTCTCCCTCTACTCTCCTCTCCTCTTCTCCCTCCCTCTCCCTCTCTCTCTCTCCTCCTCCTCCTCCCTCTCCTCCCTCTCTCTCTCTCCTCTCCTCTCCTCTCCTCTCTCTCTTTCCCTTTCCTTCTCCTCTCCCTCTCAAACAAATGATGGATAAGATACACATATTATGTTGCATTTACACATAGTCACGTTTGATAATAAAGCCAGCAGAAATACTTATTGCCTCCTATTCTTTGAAAAGAAAAGTTCAGGTAACTTTGAAAGAAAAGTTCGATGTTGTTAGATTTAAATGTGTATTTCACATTTTTTTTTCCTTCCTTCTCCCTCTCCTCTCCCTCTCCTCTCCTCTCCCTCTCCTCTCTCTCTCCTCCCTCTCCCTCCTTCCCTCTCCTCTCTCCCTCTTCCGGTTTCTGTTCTTATTTCCTGGTGAGCGATATATGACGGCAGACGGTTTATTATTACATGAGGCAATTGTGCCAATTTAGGATCTACAAAAATTGTTTGTCGTTATGTCCATTCTGTGTAGTTTATGTAAATAATAGTACCTCTATTTTAATTACATTGAAGTGTAACCGCTTGGTTCTGTTCGCGAATGATCGATTGGCTTTGACCGTGATTTGATACGATTCAGCCTCAGCAGCAGCCGTCTCGCTGGCCTCGGCAGCCTAAGTCGACGGATGTCTTCTTTTCTCTTTCTATTATAAAAAAGAATGTTTAAAACTAGTATGTTTATTCTTGTATATATTTGTTACCCGTTTTTTATTTCTTTGTCCCATCCTTCCTCGTCTTCTCCTTCGTTTTGTACTGTTTCATTTATCAGATTCCTTTCTTTCTTCTTTTTTTGTTGTAAATAACAATAAATGTTTATAACTTGTATGTTTTTTTTTGTATATATTTGTTACCTGTTTTCCCATGCCTTTGCTCCTTCCTTCCTCGTCGTAAACTTCGTTTTGTGCTGTTTCATTATATAATTTCCTTACTTCCCTTTCTTGTTATAAATAACAATGTTCAAAATTAAATGTTTATTTTTATATATTTGTTATCTGTTTTCCCATTTCTTTTCTCCTTCCTTCCTCGTCTTCTTCTTTGTTTGGTGAAGTCTCATTATCTGTTTGCTTTGTACCCTTGCTGTGTTGTAACAAACAATATTTGAAATTTGAATTCTATTTTGTATATATTTGTTACCTGTTCCCCCATTTGTTCCCCCATATTTCAAAGTTTTTTTCTTCGCTTTGTACGCTCTCGTTATCTGATTGTCTTATTTTCTGTTTTATTGCAAAAAAAAATTTTTTAAACTTGTTTGTATATTTTGTATATATTTTTTACCTTACTCCCTATTCCTCTGTCCCATCTTCCATCGTATCCTTCTTCGCTTTCTACATTACCTGTTTGTCCAATTTTCTTTTTTGTAAAAAGAAATTATTTTAAACTTGTTTTTTTGTTTTGTATATAAATCTTATTATGATTCCATATTCCCCTGTCCAATCTTTCATCGTTTTCTTCATCGCTCTGTACGCTCTGATTACGTGTTTGTTCTATTATCTTTTTTGTTTAAAAAATCTTTTTAAACTTGTTTTTTTAGTTTGTATATACTTCCTACCGGATTCCATATTCCCCTGTTCAATCTTTCGTCGTTTCTTTCTTCGCTTTCTACTGTCTCGTTGTGTGATTTTCCTATTTTCTATTGTAAATTTAAATTATATTAAACTTATGTGTATATATTGTATCTATTTATTACCTGATTCTCTATTCCGCTGTCAAATCTTTCATTGTTTTCTTCTCACTTTCTACGCTCTCATTATCGGATTGCCTCTTTCTCTTTCTCTAATGTAAATAACATAAAAATCTTTAAACCTCGTGTGTATATTTTGTAGATATTTGTCACCTGTTTCCCTTTTCGATTGTCCCATACTTCCTCATCTACTTCTTTCTCTAGTCTCTCTAAATCTGATTGCATACTTTTCTCTTTCTCTGTCCTTTCCACCGTTCTCTCTTTTCTTTTTCTTTTACTGGCTCTCCCAGGCCACTGGCCATTCTCCTGACATAACTGTTGTCGTTTCTCTGAAAAACACAATTTAAAATTGTAAATAATAGATATTTTTAATACTAACTCCTAAATTATATAACTAACTACTAATTTGGTTTTTTGTTCCAATATTGATGCCAAAGTTGTTCACTTAGAAGACCGTCTCTTGATTTGGAATATTTAATTCCACCTCCTCTTACTAACACATACTTGGTGTGTTGAGTTCCATTGGGGTAACGGATTAAGCAAATTACTGAGGCACTGTAATTCGCTGCCATCTCATTAATCTTAGAACCAATACTTATATGGCAGTGAGACTTCTTACGATCTAGATTGTCCAGTTGTCTTTGGTCGAGGGAGTTCCAATGGTTTTGCACTCAGCAACCAACCATGGCTTGTTTCTTTGAGCTACCTCTTTTTTCCCTTTGTAAAACTCCTATAACACTTATAAATATAGTTCATTAGTATACAAATAAGAAAAATGAATTAAAACACTCGAAAACCTACCTTGAACGCAGTAAGTCTCTGTTGTTGATCCGTATCTCGTCGTTTTACTGTTCTTCCTTTAATGTTCCTGAAATTCTGGAACTGTTTTTTTCTTTTCTATCAAAGCTTCATCCAGCCTCCTCCTTGCTACGTCTTGTTCTTCCTCACAACTTTGGTCACTCTCCGATTCTGAAATCATTTTCTTATGGTGATAATGTAAATAAACAGTTTTCGATTTCGATCGATAATCGTATATTCTTTTACATGGAACGCAGAACTTGGAACGGTACTGCGCGGAAGCCAACGTGGAAATGGGAGGAGTCAGAAGTGTTGGAATTTGACGCGGTAAATGATAAAAAGGTTTTATGAATTGTGGTTCAGCAAAATCCCATTCGCTCTCCAGTCTGTCATATACTGCTGAATACATATATAGATGATAACAAATGGTTTACAACACGAATGAAGAAGAAAACGTCAAACGATGCTACAAACATTACGACATCAAATAGAAAAAAAAATAGTTCAATATGGGACCCCACCCTTGGCCAACTCGATTCTTCTCTTACTATTCATTACGTAAAAATATAGTAGAGATAACTGCTTTTATAAATTTCATGCCTGCCGCACACTGTGTCTACAGTCTAGCATTTCTTTTTACCTTTTTTTTTTTACTTTTTCTCCTAGGTTTTTTTCGATATTAAATCTGAAAAAGAAAATCTGTAACCCGCCCTTTTCCTACAGGGAAGCGTACATCTATACCCTATCGATGTTATATTGCACTTAGCAGACGTTCTATTTTCTCTGGCTTCCTCCTACTCCCCTTGAATAAAGATCGAGATTAGTGGATCGTCGTTTTTTTACAGACGAGAAACGGGGAGTAGTCTCTCCATATTTCACCCGTCAGCGCAGCCCGTACAGAGCAGGAAAAACCACTATAATTTAGCTTCCCCTTACCGTTTTCATTAGAGATGAGATGAAATGATGCCTAAATTGAATTTCCTTTGAATTGCTTTTGCATTTAGATTTGCTCCGAGTAAATCGAAAATAATCGAAGGGAGATTGTGTAAATATGCAATTATGTTAAATACGTGAATCTGCTTATTTTACATGGGCGTCCACGCACATTTTCCCATCGGCTTTCCTCAGGGCTGTGTATCGTTGGAAATTATCCCATTTTGCTCCAAATTGTTTTAGTTTAGTTTTTGTTTAGTTTTAATTAGTTTGTTTATTTTTTGACATGCTTATTATACTTACCTGGCTCAGGGGCAACCATGATCACCAAGGTGGTTCCTCCAGGGTGAGACCTTTCCATTGCACTAAGGATGGGCTGACCCTTGCGATTAATCCAAATGTGATTAACTCGAGAGTACAATTTTTGGTAGTGGGGGACTGTGTTCGCGCCGTCCTTTGAGCAGCAGAAACTATAATACTAACTGAACCAGACTTTGTCGAATACTTTTCACTTGGTAAATTAGTCACTGTGTGATCAAAACCATTGCATTAAAGGTGTTATTCTTTATTTATATATGCAAACTATTAAGGGAAACGCAAAGATTGCATTGGTCAAGCCCGATAAGAAAGTCACTTATGATGCCTAAACTGTGTAAAGTTGTTTCGGTATACGTGGTAATGCCAGATGTCACCAAATTCAACTGATGGTAAAACATGCTCAAGCTCCTTATGTGATGTCCAGTATCCATTCTCGATGCTGTATGGGCAATCACATCTTACATCATTGAGCTTCGACAGGTATCTTCCTTTAGCATCTTTTGGTGACGTTGAAGAGTAACTGGATAAATCAAACAATTCTATGACAGCATCATTGAAAAGTTCTTCCATGTTCTCATTTGGCATTCCTATTCTAAAATGTAGCCATGATTATTAATGGAAAATATACGCGTTTCACTTTATTACTATTTAGTGTTGTTTTGAATTTTCTTGTTTACATTTGGATAGCCCTATCCACGACATAAAAAGGTGACCATTAATTTTCAGTTTGCGACAATATAATTAGGCTCAATCTCTTACCCAGATGATGGTGCTAGTTATCAATGCGCTGAAACACAGAAAAATTTACTGAGAGGAGAATTTTTAATGCTAAACTTGTTTTCCTATTCAAATCCAAGCAAAACAGGGTGGGATTGGAAAAACAATGGAGGATTGCGCCGTTGCCGGACTACAGGAATCCTGCTATCCACACCGTGAAAGAGGTCTATTCCCCTACTAGCTGAAAGTAAACGAAATTTTCTACTATTTCTCTACCTTTTTCGTTCTACTACGCATGGTAGCCGAAAAATAGGAAAAAGGTAGAAACCAAACGAATATCGACTCATGGGCATGCAATAAATTCGCTATTACAAGAAGAACCAAAAGATCAATACGACAAGAAGTAGAATTCCTGTTAAACGACCCCTTTGAAGAAGCAGAATTCGGAAAACGCCTATACAGCATCTCATATGCAGAGTTGAAACGAGCTTCACGAGAGCTTGAGCTTTAGCTTAAAAGCTCACTCATTTTGTGAGCTTTGAGCTTGAGCTTCGCTCTTTTTGAAAAAGTTTGAGCTTGAGCTTGAGCTTTTGCCTCATGAGCGGGAGCTCACGCTTGTGGCGCCATCTAGCGGCCAAAATTGAAAGTGGTTGCCAAAATGAGACAAGTGTCCACGTTTGGAGGTGGAAAGCTGTCTGTGCTACTTGCTAATAGCCTAGCCTATACTAGTTGCTTAAGCAGACCGTTTTATAAACGAAGGATCTCTTAAAGCCTCCCTTAAAGATTTGGATCGTTTTACTACCATTAAGAAAATTTTTGTGTAAGTGTCTGCCTGCTAACAATTTTTTATTTATTTGTGACATTCGTTATTTTGGTAACAAGAAATTAAACATAATTTTAATATCAGAGAATTCAACAGCGCGTCACCATCCTCCGCTGCATGCGAACGACTTTTTAGTACAGCAGGACTCGTCTTTGTACCGAAACGAAGTAATTTGTCTGATTCCAACTTCGATAAACTCGTCTTCATGAAACAAAACGGTGTGTCATCTAGGAAATGGAAGAGTTCTCCATAGAAGACTCATCAAAAATGATCAATGATTCTAACTTGGCGTATTTTATTAATTACTTTTCTCGGTCTATCCATTTGAGATTTGTCATTCTCATTCAATGTTAGACCATTGAGCATTGACCACTTTCTCGTGAAAGCAAATCTGAAAAAAATACACCGTTTTGATTGTCAGTTATCAAAGGTAATCTATTAATAAAAAGAACTTGGAAATGAGCCTGAGCGAACGTGAGCTTGAGCGAAGCTCAACTTCTTTTGTGCGAGCTTGAGCTTGAGCTCCGCTCACTTTTAGGCCGTGAGCGGAGAGCTTGAGCTAAGCTCACGTTTCGGTGAGCTAGTTTCAACTCTTCTCATATGCCTGAGGATGAATTCGTTTCAGACTTTAAAAATATGACACGAATAGAAGAAAACGGAGAAATACGTAAACAAGACTCAATAATATGCATAAAAACCTCAAATACTCACAAACAAGTGACCATCTACAAAACTGAAATTTATAATATTATACGGAGCCGTGCAACAAAAACACGTCCCGATGGAGGTTCAACACAATAAATTATCAACTATCGTCCATGGAGAAACATCTGTGCATCTCACTGAAAGACGAGAACGCAGGAATGAACCGCTTTCAAATTCAACAAAAATGCAGCAGACCAGACGATATAGATGACAACTAGCAGTGGGTATATTCGAATCCCTAAATACCAACTTATAAGTATTAGAAAACATCCATTTACCAGTTAGAAGAAATAGGACTAGTATAACGAGGATCAGTAACGACTACCATAAACTCGCCTATTTTCGGAGGATTAACCAAATCAAATGACGAGCATGGAAACATAATATGGGAAATGATCAGTTGGGGAATTCTGTAAAATAAAAAACCACTAAACGAAAAATGTATGACTTACAACAGAATGAGTATCATGATGACGAACACACCTGACAATTCACGGCAATGGATAGAACCGGATTACACCCGCCTTGGACCGAAAATGCTTGACATTAAAAATAGAAAGATTGCGCCTAGGACACCTTGACTTGAGCCTTGAATATAAAAACCCTCGTCAAATGAGAACCTTATCAGCAGCAGCTATCAAAGCCTTGCGTAAACAGCAATCATTAACCGGGAAACCTGTTCCAACTAAACCACCATTAAACAAACGACAAACGCCGATTCAAACTTCGAAAATGAAACAAGTGTAAATCTATTCACAAGCACGAATCCCACAACGAAATCCATAGAGATTTACCCCACACCGAAACCAGGAGTAACAACACCTCCGTTCGTTACCATGGTGGCGCATGGCTTTACCGCATACTTTAAAAAATATTGTCTAAACTACACACATTTTTTTGTAACTTACTTGTAAGTTTTTGAATTATTCACTGGAGCATATTTTTAAGATTACCCTTATAAGTTAAGTTTAAAACAATCTATCTAATGTGTTAAAGAGAATTTTTTAAATTTGTGACGGTCAAGCTTTTTTCGCCGTCGTTTCCCGTTGCTGACAGAGGCATGAGTTTCCCTATTGTTTTTTTACCCGCTTCTGTCGACTTGGGCTTGGGCGAAACAAAACACGAACAGTGTTTTATGCTACCCTCCCCTAATTGTTGCTAGGGCCCCTGCCGGCAACAGGACAAGAGAAGACGACGAGTTTGGAACTGACCAACCATTCGAAGATAGGGACGAAAACAGAAATAGTGAGACGCAAGAAGAAAGACAGTACGAGGAGGAAGAGTATGGAGCTGATAATCTGAACGAAGAACTTATACAGACACGCAGTTGCCAGAATTCTATGATGAAGACTCTCCCGCTAGCATCCGCTGTAGAAGCCGGAAAAGTTTGGGAAAGGATGTTGGCCGAGATCGCGTTTAAACGGAGGAAGTTCACTTACGACCTTCTTCACATCCCTCAAGAAACGATACGAGAATTCTTTTTCAAAAAGAAGAAGGGAGAAGAACAGTAAAAAGTGAAAATGATATCTTTCACACAATATTCACTAGTGGAAGGACTCTACTACACGGGAATGTTTCAGAAGAGAGATTTGACATTACGGATCTCTTTTTGAGCTATAATGCCGATATTGACGTCATGGGAAATGGGTAAACCCTTGCGCACAGGCCAACCGCGAACAACAACGTACATCTCTTAAAGATTCTACACTTCCACCACTGTCGATTGACCGCGTGAAACTGCCTGGGTAACCCCTTTGATAGTAACCGTCGCGTTAAATAACAAATAAAGTACCACTTCTTCAGGTAGGTCCCCTAATATTGTCACGTGGTCAATGACCACGTTATGTGATCTGATTAGTATTCAATACTACCGGACGTGTGAACGTCAATGTTTCCCCCGTATATAGTCCCCCCGTAGTCGTGTATCGGGTCTCAGTCTTAGTCTTGTTAACCGTGAATACAACGCGTTGCTACAATATTATCATTAAGCTGTAATGGAGAAATCGTCCTTCACTATGACTCAAGAATCGACCGCCCTAAGCGCGTGTGACCTTTCACACAACACAGGTATCAACTAGCGAACTTTAGCCGCTACAAGATTGAGCTAATAGTCACCGTGCGGTATGGCCACCACGACATTGGTGAGAGACACGACGAACCTGACGCATAGGAAAATACCCACAAGACTACATCGCGGACGACGAAACAGCGATTACCGAACGGCTACAAACATAACATAAGGCTGGAATCATCGTTACCATTTGTATAGAGAACGCATTTTTTTATGTTTTGCTCGTTAGGCATTTGACCATTAACCTAAATATGCTTGTAGCTATGTGCCTTATAAACTTAAAAATGTTGTGTATACCGTGATATCCTCTTGAATATGTATACATAAACCAGCTGCGCCACATGTTATCCCTATTTGGTATGGAAGTTGGCGGTCCATCTTCTTTTTCTGATAGGGGAAGGGGATATATCGAGCTGGAACCGCTTTCATTGTGGTTGTCAGAAACTTGCTGGTAACGAACCTCTTTGGTTATGCTTGTCGGCAACTTGCTGTAATAACGAAGTGTAAGTGACACGTAGTGTATACACTACGTCATCACCTGTGGGGATTCTTGCCGCTGTAAGTGCGCTAAGCAATAAGTCACCATGACGAGGAGCCAGAGAGAGCGCGTAGTGCATCACTGTTAAAAAGGGTTTTATTTTTCGAAGGTTTTCAACCTTCGAAAATTTGTAGGAGGTTTCGAAAATTGAAAAACGTAAAAAATACACTGCGAAATTTGAACGTAAAAAACCTTTTCGTTATTTGAATGTTTGAAACCTTCGATTTTCAAACTACTGCCTAATATCGACGGTATAACGGGATTTTAGCGTACTGAAATAAGAAAATAACATACTTTTATTCGTTTTTACCATACTTAAACTCAAATGATTATACTTATGAAATTGAACATACTTAAAAAAATAGTAAAGTTTTTAGATAAGTATTTTTAAAGAAATTAAGTACTTAAAAAAAATAAAGTGCCTAAGTTAACGTACTTTATTTTTATTTACATACTTATTTGTAAAACAAAAACTTTTCATTAAAGTATTTTATAGAAAAGCAAGTGCTTTCATACTTTTATTTCAATTTCTCGTCGCCTACGTTACCTCACACACTCACATTTCTCAATTACCTCACATTTTTGTGAGGAAACAAAAAAAAATTCTAAGTCCTTATTCGAATCCCCAATATACATAGCAAAATAAATTGTTATTTATAAGAACAATTAGCTAAGTGGTTAGAGCGGGTGACTAGCGATCTTGTCACAAAGAGGTACAGTGTTCAAAGGTAAAATACTTCGAAAAATGAAAGTTTCGTTTGGCGTAATTCGAAACGTGGAAACTAATTCAGTTTTCGAAGGTTATTAACCTTCGATCTGGGTTGTTGACAATTCAAAGGTTTTTTCATTCGAAAAACGAATGACTTTTTTAACAGTGATGACTCATACGCCACGCCCACCTCATGCTGTTACCGCCTAGGTATGTTGCAGATTCTTCTATGGCGTGCACCATAGTCCCTAGCCAAGTAGTATATAAACCTGTCCCTTTCGCTATTTAGCTCAGAGTTGCATGAAATCGTATCTCGTGTAGTACTTGTACTGGGATAATAAATACACGGCCTATGAACTCTTACAGCAGGATAACTATGGTTTTAAAAAATTTTTGATCAATGACTGTTATTATTGGTGGGTTTTTGTTATTCTTTAGTTTTTGTTAATTTGTTACATTATTCGCCTTCTGTTTTATCCTGAAAATCACAGGGATATTTATCATTAGCACCTCGCTCGGATATTTTGGTGAATGGAGTCCTAGGAGAATTTGTCTATCCTAGCCCGAATTCCACCGTCTTTTTACCTGAACATTTACAAATGGATTTTTAACGTAGAACAGCGGCAAATTCGGGCAAGATTGTTCCATCTCACCAGTGCTCCCTCACAGTCTCTGCCCATCGGTTCAATCTCTGTCAACTAAAACGCCCGCTGTAGTGGACCGTCTTCCCTGTCCTTGCCCCTGCCCGCCCTCTCCATCACAGTTTCTGCTCGTCGACCCACTCGCTGCCCACAAAAAACCCGCTGTAGTTGCCCGTCAGCTCCCTTACAGTCTCTGGCCGTCAAGCTCATCTCTGCCCGTCAATCAACAATGGATCCGCAAAAACGCCCAGTATAGTGACCAGTCAATCCTTTTGTTGCCTCTGTTCATTTCTCCTCTCTGAGTATCTGCCCGTCGACCCACTTACTGCCCGTCAAATTGCCCGCTGTAGTTGCCAACCCACTCTTTACCTCTGCCCGTCGATGCACTTGCTGCATTTGCCCGTCACATCACTCAAATCTGTCCGAAAACACTCTCTCTGCCCGTCGACGCACTCTCTTTCCGCCAAAACGCCCGCTGTAGTTGCCCGTCGACCCTATCGTTGCCTTTGCCCGTCCGCCCCCTCATAGTCTGTGCCCGTCAATCCAATCCCTGTATCTGCCCGTCGACTCACTCACAGTCTCTGCCCGTCGACCCAATCACTGCCGGCCAAAATTTCCGCTGTATTTGCCCGTCGAATCACTCAACCTCTCTGCCCGGCGTCCCACTCGCTGCACACAAAAATGCCCAATGAAGTTGCCCGCCAACTTATATATTGCCTCTGGCTATCTAATCCCTAACAGTCTTTGCCGTCGATAAACAATCAATCAGCAAAAATAACTACTGTAGGGGGCCCGTCGACCATATCGTTGCCTCTGTTTATCATCCTACTCACAGTCTCTGCCCGTCAACCCACTTAGTGCCCACCAAAATGTCCGTTTTAGTTGTCCGTCAACCTATTTATTGCCCCTGTCCGTCGGCTCACATGCTCTCGTCCACCCGTCCTACTTAATGCCCATGGACTGAAAAATTGTCAATTTCCACGATTTCATCCACCTTTTAGTCTTCCAAAGTCCTATCCCACCAATTCCTCCCAACGCCAACCAATCACAGGGTGCGTGCATTGCAAAAGACTCAAAACTCCTCCCACATTTTGCCTTAGATTTTTATAGAGTATAGATTTGGCAAACTGATGTCACCTTGGTTTAACAACTGACAAACCTTTGTAAGTGCCCAATCGGTCAGGTTTTGATTTCAAGTCAACATATACATTCAGTCATTTTAATCATATGAAATGCGTCGACTGCACTATTAAATAATGGCCTCTATTGTTAGGTAGACTAGGTCTAATATGCAATGACAATTTTACAAAAACCCTATATTTGGTAACATCACCTTTTCACAAGTATCGGTGACTAAAACTTCTTCGTTTTCAAAACCATGTGTTAATCTTAAGAAACCAAACTTAAATTAAGCAATAAGGCTAACTATTTTTGGCAAACATAAGCCCATCTCAAGACAGGTTGCCTGAACTAAGTTACTAGTTATAACTACAAATCAGTTATTTTATCTAAGGGATTTCTGGGTTTTTGAACCATGCTTAGAATTTTTTAATGTTAATTTTGTTTGATTTCTGAAATATATGCCACTTAAATTTTATGAAATACATTTTGTACGATCCTTACATTTCAATGTATTAAAAAACATGTTTGTAAATGTATAAAAAAAATTTGCGAAAATTTTCAATCACTTTATCTATCTTATCACCACTTTTAGCTAAATTAGTTCGTTCTTTAATAACTGAGGGGGAGTTGCGGTGGAGTATAAGACAGCGAATCTAAAGGTCCATGGTTGAAATCCTAGCACGGCTAACTCTTGTTTTCAAAAATTAACTTCAAATTACTGAATTTTTCAGTAGCCTATTAAAATTAAGTATCTTATAGAAATTAAGTACGAAAAAAAAATCTAGTAGGCTGGCCTTTTTTAAGTATCAAAAATTAAGTATTTTGTCGCCGCTGTATGGCAACCATTAAGGGTGTCTCAACTTAACTATTGTATTTTGTGGACTCACAATGGTCGTGTTAAGGGTTCGTAAGAGATGCGTTGCTGCCACCCTATGAGAGATGGTCTCTTTGTCTTCTTTTATACCCAGAGAGCACCACAGGATATTAATCAGCATTTTATCACTTATTATTTTTTTATTTTTAGGAATCCAGCTACTCTTTGTATTGGTTGTGAGATGTCGGGTCCTTTCTTTTATACACTTTCTTTTTTCTCCTCTAGGTTCGTAGAACACCTCGAGAGATAGAACTTCTTCGTGTAAATAATGCAATTGTGTTACAGCATGAGGCTTTCTTCGGATGGCGTCTCCACTGGCCCCGGACAGTCCCGGAGAAGTCTTTTTCTTACAATTCTCACATTTTAGATCTCTGAGTCGGCATTTTCTGGTTCACTATCACTGATTACAATTTCTTCGTGGTGGTTAAAAACACATATTTCATGGTTGACTGAGATTGCCTACACACTTTTCAGCATTTGCTTAGTTTCTTTTTAGAGTAGGTACTTGAAACACTTAAAACGCTAGTCCGTGGTTCTGCTTCTTTAGTGCTAATATCTTTGAGGTTTTTGTTCAGGGTTTTATTTGACTGCTTACTGTGGGTTTTTTTCTCGGCAATCCTTGTTATTCATTTTGTAACTGTGACCTCGTTTTACGCGATTCAAATTTTTTTATGTCAGTAAATATCTAACCCTTTTCTACTATCACCGTAGTTATCAGTTTTTGTTTGGTTTTGTTTAGTCTCTGTCTCTGGTGTGTATCTGCATAGATTTTCCCAAACCATGGCGTACCCAAAAACGTAAGTGTACGTCGTGTGTTTTCCCGTGCAGGCACGTGGTCGTTCTTATTCCCAACTGCCTTACACAAAGGGTAGATGCTTCGTTCTTTTGGATCATTTGGTCGGTCTGGGCGCAGCTGATGTCGCTTTGGGCTTTGCGGTAATTTTTTGTAAATGTTTGTTCTACAGCCTCCTCAGGACTATAAAATTAATCGGTATATGTTAACTCGAGTTATTTCCCAATGTCTCCGCTTATTTTTTAGATCTTCTTCGCTCACGAAATTCTGTATAATTCTTGGGAAAGGAGTTCGCACGAGGGAGATTTGTAGTCATACGAGGAATAGGATGAATCCGATGATAGACAGACTTAAAAATTTAATTGAAAAAATCCATAACTGTATGATCTCTGGTTATCTTGTTCTTCTGACCATGTCGGATCCCGATTTTGAGTTGAATTCTTGCATCTTGCTTACCAGGTGATTTAAGATGTTTAGTTGTTCCATTTCCGTGGTCCCAATAGCTGAAAGGCTATTTAATGAATAATCGAAGTCTGTCAGATGCAATTCTTTATATTCTGTAATTAGGTCCAGGTTTGGCTTCTGGATATTTTTCTTTTGTCTTATCCAATATCTGATGTCAAGTTATGTGCCTAGGCTTGTGGGTGTCCGTTCAAGTTGACTTAATTGGTTTCCAGAAATCTAGTCACAATCAATGGATGGATATACCGTCCGTCTTTTCAATGGTACAATTTTTGTCTTCGTAAGTGAAGAAAGGTTGAAATCCACACTTAGTCTCCTTGGGAGAACAGTAAATGCGTTTAGACTCGCATTGTTGACATGTCATAGCGTGCCAAATCCTTATAACCCTGTATACAGATTCACTGTTAAAAAGGTTACAAGTTTTTCGGGGGTTTTAACCACGAAAAATTTTCACCGATCAAAATTTTCGTATCCGCTACGAAATAACTGGGATTTAAGATACATTTTTTTTGTAACACGAAATTTTTGGGGCTTAAACCCCATAAATTAGAACCCAAAAAATCAGTTTTTAAAAATGTATTTTAAATAGAGAGAAAAGAAACTAATAGTACATAAAAATATCGTAAAATATAATTTTTGCTCATAATTTTATTGTGTTCACGGGCTTTCAAATAATTACAGCAAAAGGTTTTCACCCAAAAAAATTTTTAAACCCTTTGAATTAGTCGTAAATTGAAAATTAAAAATTTTACTATATAAATTTTTATCAATCGGTGATGTTCGAAAACAAAATTTTATGACGTAATATCAAATGTTTCAAAATCTTTTCAAACATTTCGCAAAATTTTTCTACCATCCACGTAATTAAATTGTACTTGGAAAGATATTTGGAATCAAAATTACTATTTATAAATTTTTTTTAACTGAAATAAAAAAAATATTTAATTTCTATTGATGAATATTAGTTTTTTTATTATAATAGTAAATTATTAGGCATTCATTTGTTTTGAAACGTTTTCATTAAAAGAATACTTAATAAGTCACTATTATAATTAATATATTTAATATATATTATTAATTCCAATTGTTGTTTTTTAATAAATTGTGATTTATATTATATTACTATAATTTAATAATGATATAGTTAAAGTATTCTTTTGATTTTGTTGGTTAAGCAACTCCGCCTACAACAAATGTTTGGTTGCCATAGAAACGAAACTTCCATTCCTTTAGTCTGTCTCGCGTAGACCAGTAGAGTAAAAAAATGATAAAACTTGGTAAAATTCTTGGCTATGCCTAACGGCAAGTATTCCCAGCACACACTGATGTAAGAATGCGAGCTAACTAATGGTTGTCTTGTTTCCATGGCAATTTCTTACATGGTTTTTCCAAATTTTACCATGTGCTTCAATTTGGCCTAAAACTCGATGCAATTGTGCTATTTGAAAATAGGGGGCGTTTTTATTTGAAAAGGGTGGTCGGATTTTTTCGGAACATACTGTACATTCCTCACCCAACCCTTCACTCGTCCAACTGCAGTTTACTGTTCTTCAACAAAAAAGGGGAAAGGATGCCGCAAACGAGTAACACACGAGTTTCTACGGGTTTATTTAACTCCCTTGGTTTTCGAACTTGCCGATATCAATGAAAGTTTGGCAAACGTTTATCATTCCCATTTTCAACACAAAAATGCATTAAAAATCCGCTTTTCAACGCAAAACAGGTAGTAGGGATTGGCACTACAATCTGTTTTACGTATTGTCAATCGTCGATTCTTTTTCAGGGCCGTCGATTGGAAATTTTCTCATCAATCCTTTGACTTTTTTCAATCATACATATTTTTTAGGGCTGGCAGTTTTCATTTATGGATTTTCTATTTAATGACATTTTGTAAAACAGCCTTATCATTCACGAAAGGAGAAAACCTCAGCGGCTAAGCTGAGGAGTAAGTTGACAAGGTCGCATCTATCTGAGACGGAGCAACCCGCCAGAAGCTGGAGAATCCGCAACACCAGGACCCAGATGGTGTGCATGGTATTTTCGAGTCAGCTTTTCCGTTCAGGAGATATGGAGCAACTGACTACAGAAAATAATTAATTAGAAGATTGATATGTTAATTTTCATCTAGACTTAAAAATTTAAATGTGAAGTTGAATTCAATCGCATCAATTTGTCTTATTTATACAAATAGTTGGCATAGTGATAAAGAAGTATCACAAATCGTTATCTGCCTATCAGTGGTAGCCCGTAGAGGGATCTTTTATCGGGCACTATAAATTTTAATACCTTTTCCCATGTGGATCCTCAGAATCTACAAATAGAACAGCTGTTACACCAGCAGAAAGACTTCACGCAATCGAAATGGCACGTTGCGAACGAGACACATTTGTCACCATTTTGGAAGTGCAGTTTTTTTAGATAGAACAACATGTACACAGAAGTGGTCGTTGTTCCATTAAAAAGCACCTAAAAAACATAATCTATAACCGCTTGAAACAAGTGCAAGACTCGCATTTCATATTAACTCAAAGACAATGGAAAGTTAATCATTCGATGAACGATGCCTATGCTTCCATTGCAGGTATAGAAATTCGTTCTTTGAGAAGCACACTGTTAAAAAAGTACACCACTATTTCGGGGTTAATTGCCCGAAAAATTCGGCAAATGAGATCTGTGGTTCTCAGCCCCGAAAACTTTGTATCGTATCGCAATACGAAATTTTTAGGGTTATAAACCCTAAATTTGTATTTGTTATAGGTACAGAAAGAGAAAAAAAAATAGTCTGCCACGGGACTTGAAAACCAGATCTTCCAATTCGCAGTCCAATGCATTACCACTGAGCTACATTCAATGGAATTTTACTAGCAAACATCCCTTCAAATATAATTAAAGTCGGTTAGGTGATAGAAAAATTTAGGGGGACATTTTTTTAGATATGGTAACATTCGATTTTACGTGCTGAAATTCTGTTTTTGAACATCGCCGATTCAAAAATTTTTTAAGTTGATAAATATAACTTAAGTTAAATTGATGTAATTAAAAAACATTAAATCAGCAATCCAAAACAATAGTATGTGTTTTAACAGTGTAAAAGAAAGCTTGATTTTGGGTCCAATTATTTCACACAGCTCAAGAATTTGGTATGATTTTAAATATTGCTTCTCACTGCGGAAAATTTTTCTTTATTTGTAAGATTTATCGAACTGTATTATTCTATAACAAAGTCCAGTCTTTCCTAATTGAAAAAAGACCAGATAATTTTCAAATTGCTCTGGATCTCTTAAAACTGAGGAATTTCATGTCTATCAGTTTCATCCTGCCTCTTTTCGTTTCTGTTTGTATGTAGACTACTTTTATGAATAATATATACCTGCGTCGTTTTTTTCGAAAATATCTTTCTCTTTATAACAAACCCCGAAATTTCTGGGATACAGCCAAAAATTTTCTGGGTTATTTGTCTAAAATATTTGCATTGAATTTGAAAAAACTGCGAATAGTAGTTAAAACCCCGAAATTTTCGAAAAAAGTCAAAATTTCGCACAACTTCACATTTTTCGGGGTTGACAACCCCAAATAATTTGTACCCTTTTTAACAGTGCATTACAAAAGCTGAACCATTACCTTTAGACTTGACGTAATTCGTCAGCTTCTACTGTTAGTCGTGCAACTATTATCCAAGCCGGAGCAGTCTTTCTTCACGGCAGGTGAATGTCGTTACAATCAGCAGTATCTACGGCCGTATGGTCTAGTGCCAAGCCATCCAAGGTATCCAATCGGTGGGATGAATAAATGATATGGATTTCGTACCTATTGGCCTATTTCACCGATTGGAAATCCATTTATGATCAAAGGCTGGTCAGCTGCGATGAGGGGCCAAACCTCCATCAAGGGAAGTGGCAGTGGATTTCAGTGAAAATTGGCTGATGAATGCATTACCACAGATGAAGAGATATTCATTCAATGGCAATCCAGATAAATGGCCTACCTTTAATTTTCGTTTCGAGACATGATCCACAACGTGGTACCGTCAGACGCTCAACGGCATACTTTCATAAACCAGCTTCTCACCACGAAAGCTCGTTCGAATATAGCTGAATAAATCTCCAATCATTTCTACACGATGGCACTAGGCAGGAGCCAAGCTGAACCGAGCTCCTCATTGTGCTATGCATGCCATGATGACCACTGGTTATTAACAAGATTGCTTTGTTACCATGAATGCGAAGTAGTTGTAGCATAAAAGTGTACCGGATGACTCTGGCACGAGTGACCCTCAAGGATTTAGCAAAAAGGATAGAAGAGATGGTCATGGGCGAATTGATGACACGGCCATCAACTCACCATCTCAGCAGAAAGAAACGAAGATGGGAAGTTCTTCAACTTCCAATAAATTGACTAAACTTTTCAGCAAAGGTCAAGTAGTTTTTTATGCTTCTATATCTCCGCCAGTCAAGAAATTGCATCCACATCATCAATCCCAAATCCATTCTTTATCTTTATATTATATATTTTATTTGAAATGCGTTTACTAACTTTTTTCCATGTCTAAATGCCACACATCGTGGAACAGAGTGTCCCGATGTCCACCGATAACGTCTGCAATGTTGGAAGCTGTAGGCAACAACACTATCCCTTAATTCACGGAGCACACCGAGTTTATCCCGTGAATACTGAGGTAGCTCCTAACCTAGTTCAATAAACGGCCAAGGTGCCTGATGGTTGTCTCGAGACTAAAGCCTATTACCTGGTTTTCACTCCTGTGAAAGTGAAAGTGTCAAGCCATCATCCAGATAAGCCAATATCGCCGTAGACGCAGCGTACAAGGAAGGCACTTTTCTACCTCCATCACACCACCATCACACATCAAACCATCACCGTGAGCTATGCTTCCGCGCCTCTCACGACGTCTGCAACACCTATAAAAGACGGGACCCGCAAGCATCTCGTCACGGGAGTATAACCAACGACTTGTGTCAATGTTCATGTCCCTAGATAAATAAAAAATCAAGTTCATTCCAATACGTGTATTTGTTCCATCAATTATTTAAACATTACATTTGGTGAACGTGCCAGTTTAAACTTCGTTCAAGTGCATCGGCCTGGAATCCAGCAACCACCGAGAAGGAGAAAACCCCACATAACAATTTAATGCAGTAACTCATCCTAAATGTGGTTTAATAGGACATGCAGTACTGGACCTCCAAAGGATGGTATAGGACGCTCTTAAGCCACGGTCGCTTTTAAAAATAAATCACGTCCCTCAGAAGACGTCTTATTTGGATCCATTTCTTTAAAAACCACGTTGCCAAAATTAACAGTGTAGCGTTGGGGTTCAACTTTGTAAGAGTTACCTACACCACATCGAATAAAAATCTAGAATTACTTTTTCAATACCTATTGATTGTGTTTCGACGCTATAAGTTGGGAGCCTTCAGAGATTAACTTCAAAACGGGACTGCTGTAAGCAGCCCTGGAATTTATTCTTTAAGTTGAACTGTGTGACAGTATGTGTGGTATCAAAACCAAAAAAAAAGAATTAATAAGGGAACGGAAAAGAATAATGAGAAATCATACCTGGGATTGCACGAGAAAGTATGAGTGGCCAACCAGACCAATAGAACCACAGACCGGGAATACAGATACAAAGCCTAAAACAAACAGCAATGAGTACAAAATAGAATAACAAGCATTTTAGAATAGTTACCAAAAACCAGGCAAAAGCTCAAAAGCCAAGTAGGGGAGACCGGGGCTATTTGGGACAGAGGTTAGGTGGGACATCGCCGTTTTTGGCATGTTCCCATTTTTTGAAAATATTAATTTTTTAGCCAAACATGTGAAATGTTGTTACACATGTTGACAAAAAAAATTATTAAAATCTTATAATTTGTTTAGGAGATGGAGGGAAAAATCTGGTTTATTCCATTTTGAGTGAAATCCCTCCCATTTAAAAAAACCAAAAAAGGGTACTTTCTAAATACGTTATAAAAAAACCAAAACAAACATTGAAAAGTAAATTCATTCTCCTTTTTTTTGTGTTTAGATTTTTTTTGTGTAGCTGTTATCGTTTAGGTGTAATAAGTAAAATGAGTCAAGTGGTTTTGGTGGGGCAATTTGGGACATCGAGACTGGGGTTGTTTGGGACGAAGTCCATTTCCATTCTCCGCCTATTTATACTAACAATTAGCTTTTTATAACATGTAGCTATCGATTAAAAAATAATCCCTCCCTTTTTGCAGCTAAAGCCAACCCCCATAACAAAAAAGGAAAATTTTGAAGAAAAAAAGTTTAAAACTATTTTTAGAATTGTAACAATTCATTTTCGATAAATGTTACACATTACCCGACGCGAAATATAATTCGTAATCGAATGGCTATAATAACTTTAAATAAATCTAATTATTTTAGGATAAAAAAGAATTTTATGGAGCTGTCCCAGGTAACCCCGTAATGTTTTAGTGTTCAACAAAAAAAGGTCTTTCATTACATAATTTGCTAGAGAATTGTGTATTGGACAAAACCATATTTTAAAAATATCTTTAAATAGAGGACATGATAAGGTTTAACATGAATACAACAAGTTTAATGATAATTTATTTTTTTAACCAGTAAAAATTCTTAAAGTTAGTTTTTATTTTTTTGTCCCATATAGCCCCGGTCTCCCCTAAAACACTCAGAATTAGGTTCAGACTGACAGTTCAGAACGGAAATGAACCAAAACTGGAAATATCAAGCACATTCACAGATTAGATAGGTCAGGCAAATGGTAACTACAAATTAATATACTCACAAACTGAAGAGATGACTACACGAAACACAAAATAAAGAATATAATCGTGAGAGAATGAAATAATTATCTGCTTCGAGATTGAAACAAGCGTGGTCTTAAAGTCGTAAGAAAGATAGCAGACGAATTTACACAATTGCTTTAGGAGGGAAGGGAGTGGAAATCGCGGTTGACGTTAAGTTATGTGTTGCCAAATGGTAAGGATTTAAGACGTGCTTTTCTCGCCGCAACATTCTCCCCCCGAATCATGAAATGATGAGACTATTTTGATGAAGGCGGAAGAGATTCTTTCGGATGAACATCGGCGACGGCAGCTTTCTTGAGAATACTTAGGCGATGAATCGCTCGGGTGTACTCCCCGTCTTTTGTTCTCACTTTGACGACGCGTACTAGTCCTTCGTTTCCCGGATAAACTTGATTAACGTGGCCGATTTTCCAGAGACCGCACGGTTGGTTAGGATCCAGTAGAAGGACGATGTCACCGACGGAAAGGTTCTCTTGAGCTGATTTCCACTTCTTCCGCGGAACTAACGTCGGATGATACAGTTTAGTCCATAAATCCCAGAATTACTTGGCCGTCTTCTGGACGTAGCCGAATCGCTCTCTGGGCAGAGCGTCGCTGAATTCACCGGACAGTAAGTCGGAAGTAGGCGGGCGATTCAAGAAGTCGTTTGGCGTTCAGAGCCGAAAGTCTTCCCGATCCGATCTAGCGTAGGTCAAAGGAAGAGAATTGAGAAATACGGCTACTTCTGCAAATAGAGTCCACAGCATCTCGTCCGTTGGGTAGCGTAAAGCTTTCTTCTCAAGATCTAAGGCTTGGTACAGGCACGTTTTGTAGAACGGACGAAGCTCTCGTGAGCTCCGCCGAAGTGCAGTGCTCGTGGAGGCTGGAATGATTGATTGGTATAATCAATCATCTTTTCTTTTCGGAACTGCGACAGCTTCGGGTCCTTTCCGAGTTGATTAACAAGATCGTTCAACTCACGCTCCGCTCCGACGAAGTTCGTCCCATTGTCGGATTGGACAGTGGCAGGTTTACCGAAAAGACCGATGAATCGACGAAAGACCAGCAGAAAATCCTCAGATGATAGGGACTCGGCTAATTCTATATGTACAGCTCTTGTCGCCAGACAAGTGAAGAGTGCACTTACCGCTTTGTCACTCTGTTCCGGCCAGGACTCGTCTCTTTAGGGCCGAAATTGTCAACTGCGGTGTGGAAGAAAGGCGGGGAATAAGAATCCAGTTCCACGGCTGGTAGATCGACTATCAGTTGAGCAGCTGGGACCGCTCTCTCCTTGATTCACGTTGCGCACATTCGACGCTTTTTCTTTACCAGCTCTCGCCCGCGAATGACCCAGAAATGTCGACACAATTTTGCGAATAAATAATCAGTTCCGGCGTGGTGCATCTGACCGTGCACAACTTCGACTATTTTCTCCGTGAGCGGGTGCTTGCTGGGAAGTAACGGAGGATGACGGGCATCGTATGGCAGCTTTGCTCTATCAATCCGGCCGCCTAGACGTAAGATTTCAGCCTCGCCGAGCTTCGGACTTAAGGCCAACAGATAGGAAGAGGAACGAAGGAGCTTTCCTCGCTTAAGTCGGGTGAGGTCTTCCGGAAAGGCTTCTGATTGACATCGTTTGAGGAGGTTCTTCGTTTCTCCTTCTAATTTCAAGAAAGATGAAAGGTAAGAATGGTCCAAACTAACTGCTGACCAATCAAACGGATCTGGGGTGATCTGGACGTGATACGATTTGGTGGCTTTCAGTTCTACCGTCGCGGCCATCCAAGGAAGATCCGTGGGCCAGGCGGATTCCAGTTGTAGTAGAAATTCCGGGCCGTCTTGCCAGATCCATGGCCAGACATCTTCTCCGATGGCGGAACGGGTAGCAGCGTCAGCGGGGTTTAGTTTGCCGGGGATAAAATGCCATTCGTCGCTCTCCGTTAACGTCTGTATCTCCCCTACTCGGTTGGCGACGAAGATTTGGTTAAAGGAGGCGGTGGCTCTTATCCAATTACGGACAGTGCTGGAGTCCGTCCAGAAATATGTGCGGCTGATGGGATGAATGAGACAGTTCTGGATGGCGGCGGCGACACGGAAAGACAATAAAGCGGCATTCAGCTCCAATTTTGGCATCGACAGACTCTTCTTTGGGCCAACACACTGCTTGCCTCCACAATTCTGACAATGATTTAACGGCAGCGGTACTGGTTACGGACGTACACCACCGTGGCGTAGGCCTCCTCCGAAGCATTTCCAAACGTGTGAAGCTGAGACTTGACGATATCATCTTCTTCCGGAAATAAACAGCGTTCAATGGATACGTGGGCAAATTTTTGCACGATCTGGAACCACGACTCCCACCACGCTCGATCGGCTACTTCCACTGGGTCGGACCACTTAAGCCCCTTGACGACCAATTTGCAAAGGTGGACCTTTGCCTTTATGATGATAGGATCTGCTAACCCAAGAGGGTCAAAGATTCCGGCGACCTTGCTGGTCAAACTGAGGCGGGTGTATTCTCCATCCGTCGGGCTATTTATCCGGAATCCTAGAGCGTCGCGGGTGGTACTCCAAACTGCACCGAGCACTTTCGTGCTTTCACTGTCCGCGGAAAGACTGGAGATTTCCGGAAGTGGCTTCTTTCCTTCCTGCATGGCTGCCACAAATTCGGCTGAATTGAAGATCCAATCTTGAAAGTGAATGTCGGCCCCAGCCAGAGCTTTTCTTACGGCAGATGCTTCCGTGACGCCTTCGTCGACGCTTCTTGCGGACCCCAGAAAGTCGTCCACATAAAGTATCCTCCACAAAAAAGAGGCACCCCCCCCCCCGGTAGCCCCAAAAATAAAAATTACTTATGAGCGGTAGATGGCATATTTTTTAATTGCAAAATACAAACAAAAAAAGCATGCAACTTTTTTTTTGTTTTTTTTACTGCAAAAACGAGATGGTTGCCATGATTTCAGTTTATTTTGCTACGAGCAAAATTTGGAAAACGGAAAATTCGAGAAAAAAGTCGGGGAAAGGCTAACCTCTGAATTGTTACCTTTCCCCCACCCCGACTTTTTTCTCAAGTTTTCCGTTTTCCATATTTTCTCCGCCTTTCACGGCCAGGATCTGATGAACACCAGTAATTCTGTTTGCACTGGCGAATCCTTGCCGCATGAGTGTTGAATCTCTCCCTTCGTCGATGAAGACGTTCGCCCATACGGTTCCTTTGTCGGCACCACAAACCTTCGGCCGCATCATTCCCATGGCGAATTGTTGCGGATTATGCTTCTTGAGGTAAGCCGTCGCTGTTCTTGTTGCTCCGGTCCTCGTTGCATCCAGCGTAAATACAGTGACTAGTCTATCGGGATCGTGAACCAATTCGTGATGGTGAAGGCTGCAACCAGCGATCTTGCACGATTTCTTCGTAGCGCAATACCGGACGGAATGCTTGGACCCAAGGCACCCGAAACTTTACCTGTGCTTGGCGCAGAAAGAAACTCGGTCTGCAACGACTAAAGCCTTGAACCGACTACAATTTTCCAATTTGTGGTCGCCTTCGCATTTGAAACAGAACGGCCGGAAGGTGACCTTGGGTGCTGAGTAGTTGTCAGTTGCCTTTGCGGGTGAAGCAGGTTGTATGCGAGAATGTTGCCGATGATGTGGCTTGAGTGCGGAGGATGAAATCTGCTCGGACGCCATTCTGTATGCATTTTGATACTCCGCCGCTCTCTCCTCTAAGCCAAGAGCCAAAGGCGTTGAAACTTCTGGTTTCCAATCCTCCTCGTCGTCCGTTGTTCCACTCAAGACGATCCGGTGGCTGGGGTCTCATGGAAATCTTTTCGATCAGGTCTGGGGCGTTGTATTTTCCAATACGGCTGAGATCAAATAGGTGAGTCCTAATCCGCTCGGCGAAACGTTTGAAACTGGCTAGATCATTCTTCAGTTCCACCTTCTCGACCACCTGTAGAGTAGCAGTTCGCATAAAATCCCGTCTCCCACAGCTCTGTTTGAGACGGACTAAGGCTGCAATGTAGGCTGGCTCGCCTCCTCCGAGACCCTGGACCAGGTTGAGGCAATCCCCTTTCAGATGTCGTTTAAGAATGGCCAACTTCTCTCCAGCGGATTTTCCGGTATCGTGGACAAGAGCTCTAAACATATCTATCCACTCAAACCAGTCGAGGGACTTCCCGGAATAAATCTCTTAATCTGTCTTGACTGAAGAACATGAACTCGCGGTGACATTTGGCTTCAGCTGGCCGGCGGCATAACGGTCGATTTACTCGTCAGGAGCTGCTTGTGCTGTCGAAGAATTAAGCCGGCGTTGGTTCTGTCTCCAATCTTGTCCAAGCTGAGAAAGGCGCTGAGAAACGTGGGTGACTGCACTAGCACGGTCGTCATCGACATTTAGTTCTTGCAAGGCTTGCTGTGCTGCTGCAGCTTATCGTCGGGCCTCCTCTGCTCGATTGGACGCCTCGTTGGCTTGACGACGGGCTTCGTCTGCTTGTAGAGTGGTTGCATCTGCTCTTTGTTGGGCTAAATTGCTTTCCTCCTCTTGACGGTTTTGCTCGGATACTGAAATACCCGGGTAGGAATTTTATGTAGGTCCAATGTTGTTGCCGATACAGAATCGGCCATTGGTTCAGGATCAGAATCGCACATCGGCCCTTTGAGTCGCCAAACCTTGTCCATTTCTGCTATGCCAATATTACACATGAATTTTGGTAGAACACCGGCAAGCAGTGTTGATCCGGGATTAATTTATCAATATTGGCATAACAGAAATGGACAAGGCTTGGCGACTCAAGTTGGAAATTACCCGGGCCGATGTGCGATTTCGATTTGCAGCCAATAATGGCGCAAAACAACATTGTATCAATGTTAAAAATTGAACACCTAACCAATGTTATAAATGTATTTTGGTAGAACATTGGCGAGCAGTGTTTATCCGGGATAATTTTATCAGTAGTGGCAAAACAGAAATGGACAAGGTTTGGCGACTCAAGTTGGAAATGACCCGGGCCGATGTGCGATTTCGATATGCAGCCAATAATGGCGCAAAACAACATTGGACCAACATTCAACATTCCAACATCAAAAATTAAATAGTAGCCTAAAACAAAACAATTACTTTATTCATCGTAATATAAAGTAAAGACAAACCTAGGCGGATATGCCAGATTTGAACCCTAGACCACTGTACAACAACTTCATCTTTCAGACGCTTTATCCACTTAGCTATTTCTATACATATCTAGTAATATGTTTTCCGGAGTAATTCCGGAATTTGGTTAAAAACTTAGAAAAAATTTCCCAGTGAAAAACCAAAGTTAGTTTAAATTTAGTACGTGGTTACAGTTTTATTATTTTTACTGATTATAGATACTAATTTACACAACAATCATTTGATTTTCATGTTTAATCGTTAATTTAGACCAAACATTTCAAAAGTACAACAAAAAATGTAATTAAAAATAACAAATTTAAAAAGCACACCCGGGTAGGAAACAATACTGACCATTCTGTTTTCTTCATCCGATGTTGATTTTAGGTCGGTTCACATCGTAAATGCGTTATCAGTTATATGAGATTGGTCCATGGTTGGAAAAATATTGGAATGTGGTTTTCCAAAAACCAAATCAATTCCATCCTGGGCCATTCTTAGAAAGTTGAGTTTTAACGATGCATGTATCCCGCTACTAAACCAATGTCGATACAATTTCGAACCTTTGCTGTTGTTCGATATCGACTAGCCAATAATAATTCAATGTCCGAAACCCAAATTTCAACGATGTATATATCACAATATTTATCCAATGTCAATACAATTTCGAATTTTTGATGCTGTTCGATATCGAAATGCCAATGGTGCCCCAAAGTCAGAAATTCAAGTTTAAACGATATATATATCCATATACTAATCCAATATTGGTACAATTTAAAAATTTTGTTTTTGTTCGATATCGAAATGCCAATAGTACCCCAAAGTCAGAAACCCAAGTTTAAACGATATATATATCCATATACTAATCCAATGTTGGTACAATTTAAAAATTTTGTTTTTGTTCGATATCGAAATGCCAATAGTACCCCAAAGTCAGAAACCCAAGTTTAAACGATATATATATCCATATACTAATCCAATGTTGGTACCATTCCAAATTTTAGCTGCTGTTCGATATCGAAATGCCAATAGTACCCCAAAGTCAAAAACCCAAGTTCAAACGATGTATATATCTATCTACTAATCCAATGTTGGTACAATTTCAAAATTTTGCTCTTGTTCGATATTGAAATGCCAATAGTACCCCAAAGTCAGAAACCCAAGTTTAAACGATATATATATCCATGTACAAATCCAATGTTGGTACAATTTCAAATTTTTGCTCTTGTTCGATATCGAAATGCCAATAGTACCCCAAAGTCAGAAACCCAAGTTTAAACGATATTTATATATCCATATACTAATCCAATTTTGGTACAATTTCAAATTTGTGCTCTTGTTCGATATTGATTAGCCAACAGTAAACCAATGTGAGAAATCGATGTTTATCTCCCAATACTAATCTAATGTTGAAACAATTTCGAATTTTTGCTGTTGATCGATATCAATTTGACATTACTAAACCAAAATTAGGAAAAAAAGATTAAATGATCTATATATTCCGATACTAATCCAATGTCGATACAATTTCGAATTTATGTTATTGTTCGATATATACCCGGGTAGGAAACAACATTCGCCAAAACTAATCCGATGTTCGTATAGGCTTGGACTGATGCACAAAAATACAAGCTTTCTATTGGCAAGCCAATGCTCGGCCAATGATGAAATTCTGCACTTATATCAGTTATCGAATGACGAGACTAGGTAACATCGTAGGACCTATGTTAAAAATTCCTCGCTAAAATTAAACCCGGTTCCAAAAACCAGTTCTAAACACAGGGTGTTTACCGTTCCCCGACTTCTACCCCAAAACTATACATATATACATACATACCAATAATATTATCATTAAACAACAACAAAAATTCGTATCGCATCGACATTTGGTTGGTATCGTGGTATAAAGATCGTTTAATCTTGTTTGTCCAATATTGGCTTATAATTGGCTAATCGATATCGATCAAGAGCAAAAAATTGAAATTATACCAACATTGGATTAGTATATGGATATATATATCGTTTAAACTTGAATTTCTGACTTTGGGGCACCATTGGCATTTCGATATCGAACAGCATCAAAAATTCGAAATTGTATTGACATTGGATAAATATTGGGATATATACATCGTTGAAATTTGGGTTTCGGACATTGAATTATTATTGGCTAGTCGATATCGAAAAACAGCAAAGGTTCGAAATTGTATCGACATTGGTTTAGTAGCGGGATACATGCATCGTTAAAACTCAACTTTCTAAGAATGGCCCAGGATGGAATTGAGTTGGTTTTTGAAAAACCACATTCCAATATTTTTCCAACCATGGACCAATCTCATGTAACTTATAACGCATTTACGACGTGAACCGACCTAAAATCAACATCGGATTAAGAATGGTCAGTATTGTTTCCTACCCGGGATAGATGGTGCCAGATTACCTGCAGTCTCAGAAGGAGGTTCGCCTAATCTTGAATTCAAATATTGTTGACCTCTCTCCAGCGCGTCTCCAGCTAGCTCAATGTACTTTAGATGAACCTCGTCTTGACGGTCGTTTTCTTCCTGATCTTCGACCATCGACAGATTGGTATGGAATTGAGCTGCTGTGGCCAATAGAGTCTCGAGGTGTTTCATCAAACTGGAAATGGATCCTCTGGAACCTCCGTCAGTAACGAGTTTGCCTAGATGCCGCATTGTCTTGGTGATCTGCTAACGCAAGGCACTACGTTGCTTCTTCCACGTAGCAGCATCTTGAAGGTCCCTTTGGGTTGGAGGTGTGATCGTCTCTCCTTGAGGAACCTCGTTGTCTCCACCTACACCGGCCATACTGATGAAAAAGGCAAGAGCAGGTAGCTAATGCTGGAAGCAGGACGAGACAGTGAGCAGAAGATCCTCAGGACGTTAATGAAGAGATAGGAGTCAACCCTAGGTGATTGACAGAGAATTAACTAATGGTTTACAGAATTCGACCTGCAGGAACGTTCGCAAGCTCTGGTCAACGAGCGTAGACGTAGGATCAACTTCAGAAAACGAATAGGCCAAGGGGAATCTCTGTGGAAGGCTCCGGTTCGAAGGACCAATGTTTCGACGCTATAAGTTGGGAGCCTTCAGAGATTTCCTTCAAAAGGGACTGTTGTAAGCAGCCCTTGAATTTATTCGTTAAGTTCAACTGAGTGACAGTATGTGTGGTATCTATAAACTAAAAGAGAAAGAATGAATAAGGGAACGGAAAAGAATAATGAGAAATCATACCTGGGATGGCACGAGAAAGTATGAGTGGCCAACCAGACCAATAGAACCACAGACAGGGAATACAGATACAAAGCCTTAAACAAACAGCAGTGATTACAGAATAGAATAACAAGCATTTTAGAATAGTTACCAAAAGCCAGGCAAGTAAAACACTCAGAATTAGGTTCAGACTGACAGCTCAGAACGGAAAGAAACGAAAACTGGAAATATCAAGCACATTCACAGATTAGACAGGTCAGGCAATTGGTAACCACAAATTAATATACTCACAAACTGAAGAGATGACTATACGAAACACAAAATAAGGAATATAATCGTTACAGAACGACGTAATTATCTGCTTCGAGAGTGAAACAAGCGTGGCCTTATAGTCGTAAGAAAGATAGCAGACGAATTTACACAATTGCTTCGGGAGGGAAGGGAGTGGAAATCGCGGTTGACGTTCAGTTAAGTGTTGCCAAATGGTAAGGATTTAAGACGCGCTTTTCTCGCCGCAACAGATTGGTTAAGAAGAAAAAGCTCTGTCTATGATGCGGGAGTCCAATAATCGAAGCTTATAACAATTGTGATTCTCTTCTGGTATTTTGGTCAAAGAGCGCCAAGTGTCGATTTACTAAATGCTAAATTTTATTAAAAAATTCATTTTTGAATGATGGAAGCAAAAATAATTTCACTGTATAATTTCTCAGTCTCCAAATACTTGTAACAATATTAAATTTTCCGTATATGGTAGACTACTCCACTGTCAAAAGGGAAACCCGTGTTCGAATCCGATGACAGATAATGTTTTTAGTGTTTTTTTTTGTTAGACAAAAAGTCGTCCCAGTGAACGAAAAAATGTGAGTTTTGGTGACCATAAAAATCCGTGTATTAGAGCAGTTTTTGCTGGTCATCAACACCTGCTGAAATCATCTTCAAGTCGTCATTGTAGGATTTCAGGACCGAATAAATAAATCCTAGTAGTGCTTTTGGGATGAATAAATATCCTTTAAAAGACATCAGTGTGCTGCGTGGGACCGACGACGGAAACACCAAGAATCGCGGACGACTATAAGACGTCTCAGACTCTCCGCGATCAAAGTAAAAAATATTGGATACTCTAGAGTGTAATGAAAACTTAAGGCAAGTAAAAAATACGAATCCACCTATTTTTAGAACGGTGTCCGGACCAGGGGTGGAATTCTATCTGTGGCTTAAAGTCAAGTATAAGTTTTAAGTTAAAGTAAGAAAATTTTATACTTAACTAAGTATTACTTTTTTTTAAGACAAACTCGAATTCCAACACGTGCTTAAGTACAGTTTTTGCCTTTACTTAGTTAAGTACTAGGTAGCAAAAGTCGACTTAGACTTCAGTCGGGAGGAGCTTATTTAAATTTGTATAAGCCAATGGAAAACGTCGTTACAAGCACACAAGAAGTTCCAAATAGCAGACTAAATTAACAAGTGATTTTTGATTACGAAATTTCTTCTAGTTTTCCATTCGATTTTTCTTCATTGAACGGATTAATTGATAATAATGGTACGTAACGCATCGGCTACATGGAGTAGTAGTGAAACAGAAATTTTAGTTGACGAGCTCATCGCACGAAAGGTATTGTTGTGTTTATATTTTACCGTTTCTTATAGTTGTTTAGTCCCATAGTCCGAACGAGACTTACATCTCGTTTCAGTGTGTTTTACAATGATTCTATTGAAAATATTTTTGACTCAATGACATTTGTTTTTTCCATAAGGATATAATATTTGGTGCACAATCAAGTACTGTTACGAACAAAAGCAAACAACAGCATTGGGATGAGATTGTGGCTACAATTAATCAGCAATTTCCAAGCCAGCATCCCCGTGATAGGGAAGAGACTAAGAAAAAATGGAATAATTTGTCGTCAGATGCAAGAAAAAATCTAAAAGAACACAAGAACTCTGTAGAGCAAACCGGTATTGTACTATTTCATTTATGTGCCATTTGAAAACATTTTTCTAATAAAAGAAAATACTGTGATTAATAGGAAAAGGAAAAGCTTTCCCAATGAAACCTTTAAACGAGAAGATTGTCAACATGATTTGGGGAGAAAGTAGCGCAGCTTTGCCGGGAAACAGCATATCCGTATATTATATTAAACTACATTCCACAAATAACATTATTTCAATGAAATTTATCAATTAGGGCGGAGTAGAGACAGACGTGATGGAAAACGCTAATGATACTCTACGTATTAATAATAGTGCCTCTAGTGCTTCTCTCCATACAATGAATGCCTCTAGTTGTGCAGTCTTGTAAGCCATAATATTTCTTTCTTCTTAGCCATACACTAATCCCATTTTTATTCACAGGGCTAAAACGGTTCAATCGTCTTTTCTTGAAAACGAGGAAGACGACTTATCTACATTTGAGTTTGATGATAGCCAATCAAACCAATCATCTTTATGTCAAACATTTAGTAACGCTGACTTTGCTGACGGTGTACCATCCACATCCCGAGTTGTAGCTTTGCTCCCCAAACGCACATCAACTCCGGTATTGTCCACTAAAACAACAGATCATAGTTCTGCAAATATCGTGTTTGCGAAACGCTCTCAAGCAACTTTGGCACCGGTTGAAAAAGATGCTCCACTAGTTGCAGTAACTTCATTTTCTACGACGAATGGAGAATCTTTAAATAAAAATCCTTTAGCTCTTCGTGATATTGTCAATCGCGCCAAAAGAGCACATGCTGAAAAATCAAACGTTTCTGTTTCTAAGAGGTTGATGCGCGATCGCTTTGATTTGCTGCACTCTGTCATTGCAGTAAGACAGCTTATAGGAAAACCAATTGATGCCGAAAAAGACATTCCGGTAGACCTTTTAGAAATGATGAACAACCCGTCTCAATTAATTTGAAAGAGCTATGTTACAAGTTTCGTTTGATTCTGTTTAATCAATATGTGCAATACAAACTTGAAAGCAACTTATTTAACGAGTGAAATCATTCAATGTCATTCGATTTCGCTTTTCGAAACCTTGTCTTCGTAGACGTAGAGCTGCTTGAGCCAAATTTTCTTGTCTATCGGGTTGATTGTCATAATCTTGTTCCTCAAAATGATTAACTGCTATATCGTCGTCGAAATCTGGTTGTCTTCGTGATAGATCTATATTGTGAAGGATGAAGCATGCCATTATCACGCGACAAGCACGACCGGGTTGCATGCGTATTCCAAAGAAAAGAGCCGGAAACCTACGCTTTACCATACCAAAAAACCGTTCGATTACGCACCTAGACTTTTTGTGAGCAACGTTAAATCTTCGTTCTGGTTCATTGCTCGGCACTGCATATGGCGTAAGTAAATAAGGTGTATATGCATAGCCACTGTCCCCGATTAAATGAAAAGGAGAAAAATCTCCTCTTGCTAACCGTTGACCAATTATACTTTCAACAAACATTGCTGCATCATTAGTGCTTCCGGGTTTCTTTGCATAGACGCTTAACGCCCTACCATTGGCATCACAAATAGCCTAAATAATCATTTGAAATGTTACGTGGTTTCCGAATCATATTTTTGAAAAGCGTTGGACTAACCTGTACGTTGATAGAATGAAAATTTTTACGGTTAACATAGATTTTCTCGTCAACCCATGGCCTTGCTATTTTTATATGACATCCATCAATTGCACCAATTATACCACGAAAACCAGCAAATTCTGAGAACTCAAGACATACCTATAAATTAATGTCAATGAGATTAGAATGAGAAACCATATAATTATTTCATATGTACCATATTTAAATTTTCTGGGAAAGAAATCCATTCTCGTGCTATAGAGCATAATGCACTTGAAACGTCATGTACGCTGCGACACACCGATGATTGACTCATTCTAAGAACATGTCCAACCTCTTTTGAAAAGTTCCAGTGGCATAAAAATTTAGTGCAGCAAGAATTTGCTGCATCGGTGTAAGAAACTTTCGACCATTTAATTTTCGTTCGAGTTTATCATTTATCAATCCTGTATTAATTAGAAATATTTTGTACGCTCATTAACATTAGTGTGGTCCAATTTGTATACCTTCAATAAATTGGAGTGAAGCTCTATCAAAACGAAAGGTTTTGTATAATTGATCGTCATTAAAAAACTCGTCGTACATATCGGTTCGTCTAGAATAGAAAGGAACCATTCTTCTGCGTACTTCAATGCGCCTTTCACGCCGAGCTTCTTCGTCATCACTACTTGTCAATTCGTAGTTCATTTCGTCTAAGTCGTTTAAAAGAACTCTAGCTCTTCGTTGAAACCTCTATCGTCATTCATTTTAATTGAAACTGTCAATCAACAATAACGTATGTTAAATAGCGCCACCTTAATATGGAGAACATTAATCGGGTTTAGTTTTTAAGTGTACTTTATTGCGTTTAAGCCAAGAAATAGTTGGCTTAAAAAATTGACTACTTTTGCTTAAACTTAAGAGTCCTTTGTCTCCTTGAAAACTTTTGAGTAGGACTTAGAATTCAATATTTAAGTAAAGTACAGAAATAAGTACAAAACTTTGCACTTAAAGTACATACTTCTACTTTAAGCCACAGATAGAATTCCACCCCAGGGGTCGTATTCCGAACGTCGACTTAGACTTGACTTGGACTTGACTTAGGCGTTTTTCCTACTTAACTTGAAAAAACTTTCAGACTTTAACCGAAGTTGAATTCCGAACTCAAAAATTTCAATTCAAGTAAGAAACTCGGACTTGAAAACTCAAAAGTCGAGCATTAAAACTAAGTTAAGTCTCTCGAATCTCAAGTGCCTTGAAACTGACTTACGGGCTTTAGTTCTATAAGTAGCGGTGAGAATAGGCAGTGGCGTTGCGTTTGTTTACACAATGGCCGATTATTGTTATGACGTCATTGATGAATTCTTGGAGGATATGGGTAATTTAACTGATAATTTTGACGATTCATCTACGGGGAGTGATAATGAATTGCGAGCCGAAAATCGCCGAGCCAAAAAGCGTCGTCTTATTCCATTTTATCGTAAAAGGAAAGATATTCTAAGTTATTTTTCTGCTGACAAAATAATGGCGACTTTTAGGTTCGATCGACCTTCTATAGAATTCATCACAGGTTTTATCACACAAAAATTAATGCAGAATTAATTCCCCTTTTAAAAAATTTATATTTTTCAGCACTTATTGCCGATATTTTACCACGACGAAAGACAAAAGCACAGCGGAATTTACTTCCGCTGGATGAAAGGGGAATTCCCTTTGGGGAAGGGGAATTCCCTTTCCAACTTCTTTTTGCTATGACTTAGACACTTAAAATTCGTCTGCAACCACGAGAAGAATTTTGAGCAACGTCCTCTGCCATTGGCTGAGTTACCAATTTCAAGTCAAGTTGCATTTTAAAGCTAAGTAAAAAATCTAAGTTAAGTCCTGGGAAAAACTTCATATTTTGTGTTCGGAATAACACCTTGACTCGAGATTGAAAGTTTCTAACTTTAGCTCAAAACTTGACTTAACTCGGACTACACTTAGATTGTTTCAAGTCAAGTTTTCCTTAAGTTCAAGTCGCCGTTCGGAATACGACCCCAGAACTTAAATCGATAGGGAAATTTGAATTTTCAGTTGTTATTAACGATAATCATATTATAGAGCAAGGGACTGACGCATACCCCCTACTGTTTTACGAACGCAACTTACTATTTTAAGAGAGAAATTGCGGCTGGTGGCCATGTTTATCTCGAAACAAACATGCCTTCCAATTGTAATCCCAATTGATAGAGAATACGAAGATCTTACACAACAAGATTATCGTAACCTAGAATCCTACACTCAATTAGACTATAATAACAAAACTAAGCAGATAGCTAAGATTGCTGAAAAAGTAGAACAAGCACTCAATGTATCAGACGACATATGATCTAAAATTGAAATTGTACTAAAGAAACACGAAGGTCTTTTTGTAGACCAAGAATCCGACTTAGGTCTAGCAACACAAGTGAATCATCACATCAACCTAGGCCATAACACTCCCATTAATCAAAGACTACGAAGAACACCCGAATCCCTTAAACTTGTTGTTAAGACTAAGATAGAGGTAATGCTAAGTAACAAAATAATAAGAGAAAGTCACAGTCTTTTTGCTGCAGCTATATTAATGGTACCTCAAAAGATGGAGAGATGTGAGTGTGCATCGATTACAGAGCTTTGAACAAAATTACTGTTAAAAATAAGTACCCTCTACCTAGGATAGATTACACAATCGACGCGTTGTTCGGATCTGTTTATTTTTCAAAGGACTGGACTTACTAAGCGGCTACTGGCAGATAGAAATCGAATAAAAAAGTGACAAACACAAAATAGCTCTCATTTGTGAATTTGGCCAATACGAATTCAATCGGATGCCGTTTGTTTAACAAATGCTCCCAACACTTTTCAAAGAGCAATGAATAACATCTTGAAAAAGGTATTATACAAATTCGCATTGGGTTACCTAGATGACATCATAGTGTTCAGTAATTCAATAACTGATCATGTGACACACTTAGAAGCACTTTTTAGACTTCTTAAACAAGCGGGTTTAAAGATGAAAAGGAAGAAGTCCGAATTTTTAAAAGAAGAATTAGGTTATTTAGGATACATACTATCCTGGAAAGGAATAACACCAAGTACAAAGAAGTTAGACGCGATTATTAAATACCCCGCTCCCTAAAACGTAAAAGAATTGAGCTCATTTTTAAGTCTAGCTAGCTACTACAGAAAATTAATTCGGGCTTTTTCTGATAAAGTCCACCCACTAACTGCGCTCACTAAAAAGTCAGCGGAATGGAAATCGGGCAAAGAACAACGGGACGTCTTTGAATGTATTAAGAACTGTCTCATCACTAGACCTATCCTAGGTTATCCGGATGTTTCCCGAAAATTTATGAGCTACACGGATGCTTCAGGATATGGAATAGGAGCAGTCTTGGCTTCAATACAACCTCCACCCCAATAAACGTATTTAGCGGATTTAGACCTCTGCGAATCAGACGGCGTAGAAGTCATCATTGCCTGTACCTATCAATATCAGAACGACCGCGAGGCCAAATGGTCAACCACAGAGAAAGAGGCATACGCAATTATCCACGCCATCGACGACTTTAGGACGTACCTATATGGGCGTAAGTTTACCATATTTACAGATCATAGACCTTTAGAATGGCTAATGAGTAAGACAGAACCAGCAGGAAGATTAGCTCGATGGGCTCTTAAGATGCAAGAATTTGATATCATTATTGGGTACCGGCAAGGAAAGTCACACCAAAATGCTGACACTCTTAGTTGCACACCAATAGTGCCGTTAGCAAAAATAGAAACAAGGTAAACAGGTAGAAAAGAGAAATCAGAAGTAAAAAACGAAAATGTAGAATCCAAGGAACAAGTAATTTTCAAAAGTGAAAGTAATAAGTCCAAGGACACGGAGAAATGGATCGAACCCCAATAAAAAGACGAGTATTGCCGAGCAACATTACAAGAAATGGCAAAGGCCAATCCAAGTAAGGACGTTAAAAATAAATTTATAATAAACGAAAAAGGATTATTATTGCAGATGTCAGAGGACGAACTGTAACGCCAGTGATACTGGTGCCACAAATTTTAAAGGCAAATTACGATCATATATTGGCAGGACATTTAGGAGTAGGAAAAACGTTAGCTAGACTTCAAAGACAGTATAGATGGTCATGCATTCGTGCCGCCGTAATAGAAAACTTTAAAAGTTATTTGATGTGTAATAAAAGAAAAGCGGTAGGTGGAAGTAAAGCACCATTGTACCCTTTGCCTTTAGTTGAAGAAGTATAGGAAAGGATTGCAATGGATATAGTGGGCAAAGTTCAAGAAAGCGCTAAGGTATACAGATATATATTAGTTATTTCAGATTATTTCAGTAGGTTTGTTTTTACAGTTCCAATGAGAAATCAAACTGGCCAAACAATTGCGAAGGATTTAGTTTATAAGATATTTACTAAATATTGATCTCCGGAAGTAGTTCTAACAGACCAAGGTACTAACTTTCTATCCAGCCTGATACAAAAGGTGTGTAAACTGTTCAAAATCAAACAAATAAGGACTACGGCCTATCACTCACAAACCGATTGATTGGTTGAGAGGTTCAATCGAACTATCTGTGACATTCTAGCTTATTATGTCTCAGACCAACCTGCTAACTAGGACAAATACCTTCCGTTCGTTACTTTTACCTACAACACAGCGAAACAAGCCTCAACTCAAGAAACACCCTTCTTTCTATTTTTCGGGCGAGAACCAACAATGCCCAACGAAATCAAGACTAACAAAAGATACAAGACCTATGAGGATAGCAGTTTAGTGTATTCACAGCAGTGGTAAAAAACTCAAAAACTGGCAAGAGAACATCTCTTTAAATCCCAAACAAGACAGAAAAAATACTACAACGTAATCACGAAAATTACTAAATACAACATAGTTGACTCAAGTATTACTAAAGGTGCCACCGGCAGCAGGAAAAATCGTAAATCAATGAAACGGACCATTTCAAATTTGACGAATCTTCTCGGATATCAATTAAGAGATCCAGCACACTGTAAACAAAAAACTTAAATCTGTGGTAGGCCTACACTCCAACCGTCTCATTAATAGTTTCCCTCCTCTTCTCCGTAATAGTTTCTAGACTGTGTATTTGCCAGTAAACTAACTCTACTTAAGACGATACAGCCATGCACTTATATACCAAAAGATTGAAGGTTAAGAAGGCAGGGGTTTACAATAACTTTTACTTTTATCATAAACTATTATCCTCAGGGAAGGTTGCATTCGTTACGACCTTCTTGCTGGGTGCAGCTGCTGTTGCTGGGAGGAGTTGCTGCGGTCTATTACATTCCTTTCCCTCTTCGGCAAGAAGAAATTGGTCTTCCAATTTTCCTCTTTGTCATCTGATTTTCTTCTTCTCCTTACTTCTTTTCGGCATGTGGCGTGTCAATGGCTAAATAAAAACTTGTTTTACCTGTCACCAGCTTAACCTATTTTCTTTCCTTCACAGTTTTTCTTGTTTGCTGGGCTATGTGTATATGGTTGGAGACACAAAATACAAGATATGTTTCCTTTACCGTTATTGTTGCCTTTAGGCTAATAAGAGTGTTAGTTGATAAAAGATGGTCTACGTTCCTTTTTTACTGGAATACTACGGCAGATTTCAATCATTTTTTTGTATGCTTTTCCTCCTTAGTTTTTCTCCTTGCTTTTCCTTTAGTTTTTCTTCTTTAATTTTAGTTTTATTCGCTGTCAGAAGTTTTTCTCTTGCGGCAACTTATATAGTCCCAATCTTCGAATATGTTTCTCCTTTGTTCGTCAAACGCGTAATCCCGCGGGGTATTTCCATTGACATCAGTTATGTTTGGATATGCTCCGTGTTCCAATAAAATATTTACTATGTGATCCTGCCTATAGATTGTGGCTAGGTGTAGGGCCGTATAGTTTCCTGGTCTAGTCGTTTAATTGATGTTAATGTGGATTTTCGCCTTACGATGAAAACGGCGATACGATGAAAACTTGTATTTGTGATATCGTAATATCCTGATTAAGAGCTTGTTATTTTCTGCTGTCGCTCTATGTGCAATGGTCTGGCCATCCTCTTCTATGTCTGGGTCAGCTCCGTAGTCTAACAGTAAATCCGTTATGTCCAGTTTTCCTGCTTTCACGCTTGCATGGAGTAGTGTTTTGTTGTTAAATTTTTGGTTTAGAAATTCTGCCTTCGGGTGGTAATCCCATGCAGCGGAACCCAATTTCTTGATGATACATCTTCTTATTTCTTCCCTTGGAGCGTCTATCATTTCTAAGAAAATTTCTTGATCACGTAATCGTGTGATGGCTTGTGTTCGTTTTTGAATGGCATCTGCTCTCGCTGCCAATAAAGTTGGGTGCGTTTTCATCGCACAGTTACTACATTTAGGTAGTGTTGCTTTTTGTGTAGCATTGGGATGGAATTTGAACGTTGGTGGATAAAAACCATAATCCCCGTAAAGTCCATCTCATTGTGTTTCACTTCTGTTTCAATGTCACTTTCGATCACTATGTAGTTCGTGTCTGGTTGACTTTCACTATCACTTGCTTTATTATGTTGCACTGCGTCTTCACTGTTCTGTTCCATCACGAAGGTTTCTTCGTTGTTTTTCTTCACTACGTTAAAAACTTCCATTTTTACTTAACACTTGATTATTTGGTGGCTGTTTAAACACTAATGGTATAGCGAAGACAATTCACTTGAAGTTTTCTTTTTTTTTTTAAATGGGACATATTTTGAATTTTTAATTCATTTACTAGTTTCCCCCTTCATCCAAAAAATAAAAACTTGTTTAGCTGTTTTTTAAAGGTTAGTTGTTTTTAGATTCAACTTCCGTTGAGCATCTGCAAAGGTCTTCCCATACCATTCCATAACCCACAACGTAAGTGCACGTCGTGTGTTTTCCTGTGCATTTGCGAGCTTGATCGGATTCCCAGTTTTCTTCCCTAATAGGGTAAATGCTACGATGTTTCGGTGCGCTTGGTTGAGCTGGGCGTTATTGTGAGGGTCTTTCCATGGTAAGAGGTGTAGGAGCCGTCATCCTAGTGAATGGTTGTTCTATTATTTCTTCTGGTGGTTGAATGTTTGAATTTGCGATCATTGAAGTTATTTCGTGTGCTTTTTCTATATTGATTCCTTATTGTCTTAATCTTCTAGTTTGACGAATTTTTTCCATGATTCTTGTGAAAGGGTCACAAATGATGAATATGCGCAGGCATACGATGAATATAATGAATCCGATAATAGATACGTTAAGAATTTTCAATGTTTTGAACCATGAAAACATGGTACCTATCTGATTATCCTGTTTTTTCTGACATCACTATTTCAGAAAATGATTTTGAATTTGATTCCTGCATTAGGCCTACTAAATCGTTTAGGATATTCAATTGCTCCATTTCCATTGTTTCGTGCGCTGGATGGCTCTTCAAACTGTAGTCGAAGTCATTCAAGTGTAACTCTTCGAACTCTGTGATAAGGTCCAAGTTCGGCATGTGAATGTTTGCTTTTTGTTTTACCCATTCTCCGTCTGTTGAATTATGTTCCCAGGTGTTATGGAATCCATTTAAATTTACCAAATGAGTTTTCCAAAAGCAATCGGAATATGGATGTATGGACCATTCATCTACTCCAATTGTGCAGTTTTTATCTTCATAGGTAAAGAATGGTTGAAATCCACATTTGGATTCTTTTGCGGAGATAAAAATCCGTTTTGTTTCACATTGTTGAAGTGTCATCGCTTGTCCGAAGCCTTGCAGTCTCGTACAGATAGGTAATCCAAGTGCTGAAGCAGCAAGAATTCCGTTACTTTGAGCTAGAATCACGGCTTGAGTTTTCTTTATCGTTGAAAGTTGACAATATACATCGCGAATTTCTTTTCCAAGTTTGTTTTCGTGTTCCGTTTCTATACTTATTTTATATTGCTCATGCATTTTTGAAATTTCGAATTTAACTTTGTCACTGAATTCTTCTATATTTTGGGGTAGACCGCTTTCTGTTTCACCTTTTATTGGTACCTCCGGTACTTGTTCTAGTGTTATAGATGCTGCCTCGGGTATTTCTTGCTGAGCTCTTTGTTCATTGTCATCAATAATTTCCATTATTGCATCTTCCTTAATGGTGTGCTCTTTCGTGACTGGAGGATCTTCTACTTTTTAAGTTGTTGTGGGAGGTATTGTTGAATGGCTTATTAATTTAGTTGCTGTTGTTGTCGCCATAGTTGTCGTTGATGATAGTGTAGTGGACGTGGTTTTAGTTTTAGTTGAGGGTAATGTAGGTTCAGTACTTGCAGTTGTAGGCCTAGTGGTTGTAGTTGTTGGTTTAGTAGTTGTAGTTGTAGGCGTGGTAGTTGTAGTTGTAGGCAGGGTGGTTTTAGTTGTAGGCTAATTTGTTGTAGTTGTAGACTTTTTTGTTGTAGTTGTTGGCGTAGTAGTTGTAGTCGTAGGCTTTGTTGTGTTAGTTGTAGGCGTAGCAGTTGTAGTTGTAGGTGCGGTAGTTGTAGTTGTAGGCTTTGCTTTTGTAGTTGTAGGCTTAGTTGTGGTAGTCGTAGGCTTAGTTGTGGTAGTCGTAGGCTTAGTAGTTGTTGTAGGCCTAGTTGTGTGCTTTTAATGGTCGTTTTTATGGCCGTTGTGGCTATTGTTGTTTTAATTGTTGTTGTGCTTAATTTTGTGGTCGGTTTTGCTGTCGTTGTGGTGCTTGAAGTAGATGAAATAGTTTTTGTGTGGTGGGCGTGGTTAAGTTTTCGTTGTTTGCTTTACTTTCTCTTTTGAGAAGAGGTGGTATACGTGGGAGTTGTGTTCCGTCCAATGATTGTTGAGTGTGAAGCGCTATAATGGCTGCTGCTGAAAGCGTCCGTATTTGGTACGGGTTTCGATATTCGAAGCTAAAATGTTGTTTTTCACTTGAACCGTGGCAATGTCCTAAACTCAGACGTCCTACTGTTAGTGTGAGACATTTTCTGTCTGACGCCGGTGAATGTAGGCCAGTTCTGTCTGTTGCCATGAGCTGTCCTGTGTGTTCGAAAGTGCCCCAAATTGAACTGGTGTTGTCGCATTCCTTTAGAATAAGCATCGTTGTGTTTGCCTTGAGGCAAGCATTAGTTTTGATCGGTCTAACGGTGAAATCAGACGTATACTCGAAAGCTTGGCCTTTGTTAGTTACTTTACTGCAGTTTCCTACGGCTATTTGTGATTGCACCAGGGGATCGTTACTTGTGATTAATGTTTTTAGTTCATCTTGACATTTTGTCCAATCTGTGTCACAATCTTCCATGGTTAGTTGTTTGTTAAACCCATGATGTGACACATTTTCCGTTTGGATATTGCCTATTTTTCTACAACCCCCAGGCGATCATGTCCCAGATGATATTTCCACTGCCGTTATTTGCTTTCAACATACCTCCAAATATGGGTGAGTTGATTGTGGTTGTAACTGCTTTTCGTTGTTCTAATTCGACTTCTTGAATATCCTGCAATGTTACGTCGGGAAAATTTTCTATAACATCCGGGTTGGTATTTATTGTTTGAAAAAACCACTGCTGGTTTTTCCTGGTATCTCCTTCCAAAGCACACTGTTCCAATTTTAAGGTTTCGTCGACCCCTACGGTAAGACACATTTCTGATTCTTGGGAAATTAGGTAGCTGTTCTCTTTTTCTAATATCCATCTCGTTGATTCCTCTGAACAGGCTGCAGCAAATACGTAGTCGTGTGTTGTTTCCGTGATGCAGATATGAGTGTTTTGTACGCGTATTGTTTGGTCGAAAATGTACTCAAATTTCGATCCTGATGGGGGAGGGTCGTCCTTCGAAAGTTGACTGTACGTTATTAGGATTTGATTATTACGTTAAAGGATTTCTGCTTCCAGACTCGTAAGTAATGTATATTGTTGCATTTTTTTTGTACGATTTTTCCATCCTCCTTGATTATTTTTGGTCTTCTATGTGCCAATCTTAGAGTTCCCCAGGCGTATGAAATACTGTAGAGGCGAATCCCAAGTTGTTCGTCTTCGACTTGGGTGTCGAAAAGAAAGTGAACTTCTTGAAGAAGAGAACGTTGTGGTCTGGATTTGTGTAGTTCTCTGAAGTCTTCACATACTGGTGTGGCAAGGTTGGTATTTTTAAGGCATGTTGCGATTGTGTTCTTGAACATTTCATATAAAATTTTTGTTGTTTCTGCAGGAAACGTCAAGTACGTTAGAGGGATTCCAACCACTTTATGTCCTATTGGCACGATGTCCTTATCTGGTTTATTATGAAAAGATATTTCGATCTGCCGACTGGTGTCGTAAAGGCGGCTGGAGTTATCCGACTCCGGTTCTCGAGGAATTTCCCGGTATCCTTTTCCTTTTAGTAGCTTCTGAGTGTATGAACTGTTGGTTGTTCTTTCTCCCCACACGATCAGTTTGTGGATGATAGGCTGTAATCCTTATTTTTTTTACTTTGAATAGTTTACACACCTCTTTTATCAGACTGGATAGAAAGTTAGTACCTTGGTCTGTTAGAACTACTTCTGAAGATCCATATTTAGTAAATATTTTATTAACTAAAACCTTCGCAATTGTTTGGGCAGTTTGATTTCTCATTGGAAGTGTAAAAACAAACCTACTGGCATAATCTGAAACAACTAATATATATCTGTATCCCTTAGCGCTTTCTTGAATTGGGCCCACTATGTCAATTGCGATCCTTTCCTATACTCCTTCAACTAAAGGCAAAGGGTGCAATGGTGCTTTACTTCCACCTACCGCTTTTCTTTTATTACACATCAAACAACTTTTAACGTATTCTTTTACGGCGGTACGCATGCATGGCCATGTGTACTGTCTTTGAAGTCTAGCCAACGTTTTTCCAACTCCTAAATGTCCTGCCAATATGTGATCGTGATTTTTCTTTAAAATTTGTGGCACCAGTCTTACTGGCATTACAATTCTTCCTCTGATATCTGCTAATAATCTTTTTTCGTTTATTTTCAATTTATTTTTAACGTCCTTACTTGGATTGGCCTTTGCCATTTCTTTTAATATTGTTCGGCAATACTCATCTTTGTGTTGGAGTTCTATCCATTTTTCCGTGTCCTTGGACTGATTACTTTCCGTTTCGAAAATTACTTGTTTTGTTCTAGTTTCCTTGGTTTAGTTGTTTACTTCTGGGTTCTCTTTTGTACCTGTTGACCTTGTTTCTACATTCGCTAGGCGCACTATTGGGGTGCGACTAAGTGTGTCAGCATTTTGGTGTGACTTTCCTGGTCGGTACCCAATAATGATATCAAATTCTTGGATCTTAAGAGCCCATCGAGCTAATCTTCCTGCTGGTTCTTTCATACTCATTAGCTATTCTAAAGGTCTATGATCTGTAAATACGGTAAACTTATGCCCGTATAGGTACGTCCTAAACACGTCGATGGCGTGGATTATTGCGTATGCCTCTTTCTCCGTGGTTGACCACTTGGCTTCGTGGTCGTTCAGATGTTTAGAGGTATAGGCTACGACGACTTCTACGCCGTCTGATTTACGAAGGTCCTGTCCGTCGGACTCCGCTAAATCCGCTGATTGAGGTGGAGGTTGTATTTGAGCCAAGACTGCTCCTATTCCATATCCTGAAGCATCCGTGTAGATGATAAATTCTCGAGAAAAATCCGGATAACCTAGAACCGGTCTTGTGATGAGACAGTTCTTAATGCATTCAAAGGCGTCCCTTTGTTCCTCCCCCCATTTCCATTCCGCTGACTTTCTAGTGAGTGCAGTTAGTGGATGGGCTTTATCAGCAAAAGCCCGAATAAATTTTCTGTAGTAGCTAGCTAGACCTAAAAATTAGCTCAATTCTTTTACGTTTTTAGGAGCGGGATATTTAATAATCGAGTCAAATTTCTTTGTACTTGGTGTTATTCCTTTACCGGATACGATGTAACCTAAATAATCTAATTCTTCTTTAAAAAATTCGCATTTCTTCCTTTTCAACTTTAAACCCGCTTGGTTAAGAAGTCTAAAAACTGCTTCCAAGTGTGTCACATGATCAGTAACTGAATTACTGAACACTATGATGTCATCTAGGTAAACCCATGCGAATTTGTACAATACCGTTTTCAAGATGTTATTCATTGCTCTTTGAAAAGTGCTGGGGGCATTTGTTAAACCAAATGACATTCGATTAAATTCGTATTGGCCAAATTCACAAATGAAAGCTGTTTTGTGTTTATCACTTTCTTCTATTTCTATCTGACAGTAGCCGCTCAGTAAGTCCAATGTTGAAAAATAAACAGATTAATGGGAGCGTTATGGCCTATGTTGATGTGATGTTTCACTTGTGTAGCTAGACCCAAGTCGGATTCTTGGTCTGCGAAAAGATCTTCGTGTTTCTTTAGTAAAATTTCAATTTTAGTTTGTATGTCGTCTGATAAATTGAGTGCTTGTTCTTCTTTTTCAGCAATCTTAGCTATCTGCTTTGTTTTATTATTAAAGTCCAATTGAGTGAAGGATTCTAAATTACGATAATCTTGTTGTGTAAGATCTTCGTCTTCTCTATCAATTGGGATTAGTGGTATATGGATGCCTGCTTTGCTAACTTTTACGCTATAAATGGGCATGGTATTACTTCAAAAATTATGTTCTACTCCAAAGTGATCATAGCATATTTGACGATTTCTAGTGTTAATCTTCACATTATGGTTAGATAAGAAATCTAATACTAAGATGCATTGTTCATTTAAGTTTCTCATAACATAAAAGTGATGGTTAATAATATGATTATCGTTAATAATAACTGAAAATTCAAATTTCCCTATCGATTTAAGTCCTTGTCCCGACATCGTTCTAAAAATAGGAGGATTCGCATTTTCTACTTGTTTTAAGTTCTCATTACACTCTAGAGTAACCAATATTTTACTGGATACTAAACTAGTGGCGGCGCCAGTGCCCACTAAAGCTATGATTTCCTTATTAAAAATTCTAACGGGAATACGTATCAGTTTAGGAATTTCTACTTCTACATCTGATCCTAAATTGTATGTTAGTTGGGAGTTACGGATTGGTTTTATGGTGTTTATCGGTGACCTTGGTTGTTGGTACGTGCCATATCTGTCCAACATTCTCTTGCAATATGTCCTCTTCGGTTACACTTGTAGCAGGTTATTTCTCGATTTTCAGTGGTTCGAGGGTTGTTGCCAGTGTTCTGTTGCTGCTGTGTATGTTGGTTGCTGTTATAACGTGCTTGATGTCTGTAGTTGTTTGGTCCGTTGTAGTTTCCTTGTCGGTTGGGAAAGTCATTCCAACATGAGGGACGTTGGTGAGATGGAAATCTGGTTTGCCTGTATCCTGAAGGGTTATAATTTCTTCGTCCTGACGAATTGTAATCTCTGTGGTAGGGGCTGTTGTCTCGGCTCCTACTTAGACTTCTTTCTCGACTTGATTCTCGGCTGTTAGGACTGTCAGAAAATCGCTTTCGCGAATCACGTGATCTTGAGTAACGTTCACTTGGACGTGGTCTCCCGTTTTCGTATTGGTCAGTTGCAGCTATGGTAACGTCGTTTTCCTGTGAGGATCCACTTTCGTATTAGTACATTTTAATTCTGACAGAGCTTCTAATAATTTTTGCTCAAGTAGTTGGATTTTATTGTCTTGTTGTTTTTCGTGATGCGTTATCCCTGCTATGACAGCTGACATCTCCTTGTCGTCTGTAGCTTCTTTTGTGTGTAGAATTTTTTCATAAATGAAAAGTTGTTTACATAATGCGTCAAAGTCTTCTGTGTTTTCTGGCATTCGTAGATAAAGTTCTGCTTTATACTTTGGTAGTAATCCTTGTAGTAGGATTTTGCTTTTTCTGTGATCCCTCATATTTTTCACTTTGTTTAGTAATTGTCCTTCAATAATAGTTTGGTTATGGTCAGCCCTTTCTTCTTTACCAGCGATGGTATCGTAAAGATTATTTAACATTGACACGAAAGCTCTGCAGGCTAAGTCGTAGGTGTCTTGAAATCTTGTTATTAATGCTTCTTTCCAATCCTGGTAATTTCGATCATCGCCTTCCTCCTCAGCGTAGTTTTCATGCCATTCAAAGGCTTCGCCTTTTAATCGATCAGAGAAGAAACGTATCTTTTGATTGTCGTCCCATTCGTTGTTTCGTGCTACGTGCTCGGCGCCGCGTAGCCACTCTGATATTAGTTTATCAGTGCTTTTTCCTTTAAAGATTGGAATTGCCTTTTTGTCTTCTCTGGAGAATAGCTCTCCTAGGGCCTTCAATATTGGCTGAGTGAAGTACCTGTTCACTTTCTTTGCGTCTTCGTCGTCCTGCTCAGTTGCTGGAATATTGTCATTCTTGGGATTTTTCTTGGAGGTATTCGCGAACGATTTTTCCGAAGTGTCCTTGTCATCGTGTGTTACGACCATGTCGAACTTCTTTTTTAGCTGTTGATTTTCTTGCTCCAAATAGATGATTGTTTTGTTTAAGTGTTCTATTTGCGTTTTGAGGTTTTCTATTGTTTCTTCAAAATCGTTTGTTTGTTCTATTTCCAGCTCGTAGTGGAGTGATTTGTCTCCACTGTCTGTCGGCAAGGTCAGTTAGTTTATATCTCCCACTAGTTTGGTTATTTCTCCTGGTTCATCCTCGTCTAGCCTTGAGTCGTTGGAGTCTTCAGTCTCGATGAATTTAACTTGAAGTTTTTTGTATTCTTTCACCCGGTTTTCTAGAAATATTATTTGATTTTCTTGTCCTTGTACCCGATCTTGTAGTTCTTGAAGGTCTTTTTCAAGGTTCTTATTCTTCGAAGTAAAATCTAGCAAGTTTTTCTTTAAATTGATTTTCTCTGTTGAAGCCTTGTCGAATCTGTCTGCCAAAACTTTTATCTCTTTCTGGAGCTGCTTTGCTGTTTCTGATACTTGTTTTATCTGGTTTTCTGCAGCCCTGAGTTTCTGGATCAGTCTGGTCTTCTCACCTTCAAGTTTGTTAATTATTTCTTGCCCTTCGGTCTCGACAGCTGCGTTGTTTTCCTCTTTTCTTTTGAGAAGATTCTGCAATTGGCTCTCGGTTGCTAAGGTGGCTTCAAGGTTTTGTTCTAGGTCGGTGATTCGGGAATTGGCTTTTTCAAGGGAGTTTTTCAGAGCCTCGTTGTTTTCTTGAAGTTGCTCTGACGAACTGCTTAAAGTGTATTTGGAACTTTTTGACTTCTTTTTGTTACTCTCCAATTGTTTTTGCGCGTTTGAAAGTTCAAATTTTAGCGTAGATATCTGCTTTTTATCTTCAATTAGTGCAATTTGCTGACTCTTTCTGCAATACACTGATGGTACCGAACAAAAATTTTTTTTCTTTTCCGTGCAATGTGTGTAGCTGTGTGAGTAAACTATGGAGTGTTCTGGTGTTCCCACCTTGTGCAACTATATCGTCTTTGAGTGTTTTAGTAGCATTTGCAATGGTTTCTGCCGTTACACCATCTGTTACTTTTAAAGTTTGTTCTAGAAGGTAATAAGTGTAAAATGCAGCGAATTTTGCGTCGCCTGACTTGCTTCTTGTTTCTGTGTTTGTAACTGTTGGATATTTTCAGTTGTTGAGATGGTCTGGTATGATTTTCTTCTTTCTAAGTCTTGCTTAAATTCTAATTCTATTAAGGTCTTCCAATGGTCCAAAAATTGTTCTCGATGGTGACTTAGGTTTGGGTCTTGGTCGGTTAAATCAGATTCTTGTAGTACGGGGTATAAAGGTAGTAGTGTGTTCTCGTTGAGAGCAGTCTTTTGTACAGGGGAATCAAACGGCATTCGCTTTCCTCGATGGTGTTCCGATGTCGGTTGCTTGAAGACTTGGTGACAGAAGTGTAGAACACTTGCAGCTGGCAAATGAAGCACAAATCAGAAACTTTTCTTCCAGAGTCTCGTTGTTATTCTTGACTGTCTCGTTGGTACCTCCAAATGTAATAGTTTCTAGACTGTGTATTTGCCAGTAAACTAACTCTACTTAAGACGATACAACCATGCACTTATATTCCAAAAGATTGAAGGTTAAGAAGGGAGGGGTTTACAATAACTTTAACTTTTATCATAAACTATTTTCCTCAGGGAAGGTTGCATTTGTGACGACCTTCTTGCTGCTGCTGTTGCTGGGAGGAGTTGCTTCGGTCTATTACACCATGATCAGTTTCTTCATCAGATGAAGTGACACTTCGATGGTCGTGATCCCTTTCATTTGCTTCTAGTATAACTAAGTCTAAATCTGGCTGTTTACTTCTAAACAGAAAACTAGTAAAATTTAACAAAAACCATGAATACCAGCACTGAACTCTTACCTGGTTTCATTATGAAGCACACTCATTATGAATTTATGTGAAAAAATAATAACTTTTTTATGACCAGTAATTCAGTAAACCAGTAGAAAAAGTTTGGTATCGACTGCTAAGAGATTAAACAACCATTGTCTAAAATCTTTTCAAAACAAATGCTATATGGCGCTTGAATTAAAATATAAATACCGCTACCGCAGACTTGAAAAAGTCATTCCAGTAACGTGGTACCGTAGTTTTTTTTTTGTACCGTGGTACGGTACTTCCGGTAGTACCGGGATACTGCGGTAATACCGCGGTACTTTTCCTACCGCGGTAGCCCAACCCTGGAATGGGCTCAGCTTCACTGCCACCCCTACAGGTGAAGGGAAATGGTACGCCATTAAGGAGTACCATATCCTCAACTGTATAGCAGAATAAGTAACGCTATGTTAAGAAAAACCTGACCAATCGATCGAGAGCCCATTCGGATTATTACACACAACAGGAAGGCCAGTTCACCCTTTATCAGAACATCATTGTGTGGGAACAACAAACAATTCGTATTCCCAAACTTTACTAAAAGGAAATGGTTACCTCGAGATTCCTCGTTCAACAGAAAACAACAACTCCAGTCGCCTCTATGACGACAATCGACAGCTAGAGATATCCTTCTTCAATAAGCCGGATAAAGATGTTACAGCAGTCAGATATAAAGTAATTAAAATACCACTGACATACCTGACGTTTCCTGCAGAAACAAAAAAAAATTATACGAAATGTTCAAGAACACAAAAGCAACATGCCTTAAAAATACCAACCTTGCTACACCAGTATGCGAAGACTACAGAGAAGTCCAGGTCACAACGTTCTCTTCTTCAAGAAGTCCACTATCTTTTCAACACCCAAATCGAAGACGAACCCCTTGGGATTCGCCTGTACAGCATTTAATACGCCTGGGGAACTATAAGATTGGCGCATAGAAGACCAAAAATAATCAATGAAGATGGAAAAATCGTACAAAAGGATGCAACAATATACATTGCTATAATCCTATAATAACGTACAGTCCACTTTCAAAGAACGACCCTCTCCCACCAGGATCGAAATTTGAATACATTGTCGATCAAACCATAAGTGTACAAAACACTAATATTTGCATCAAGGAAACAACAAACGACTACGTTTTGGCTCCAACCTGTTCAACCAGGAAATTAACTAAATGGATATAAGAAAATGAGAACAGCTACCTAATTTCCCAAGAATAAAAAATGTTCTTTACCGTAGGAATCGACAAAACCTTAAAATTGGAACAGTGTTTTATGGAGGGATATACCAGAATAAACCAGCAGTGGTTTTTTCAAATAATAAATACCAACCCGGATGTTATAGAAAATTTCCCCGACGTAACATTGCAGGATATTCAAGAAGTCCGATTAGAACAACGAAGAGCGGTTACAACCACAATCAACTCACCCATATTTGGAGGTATCCTAAAGGCAAATGATGGCAGTCGAAATATCATCTCGGACATGATCGCCGGGGGGTTGTTGAAAAATTGACAATATCCAAATGGAAAATGTGTCACACATTATGGGCTTAATAAACAACTAATCATGGAAGATTGTGATACAGATTGGACAAAATGTCAAGATGAACTGAAAACATTATTCACAAAAAATGATCCCTAGTGCAATCACAAGTATCCGTAGGAAACTGCAGCAAAGTAACAAACAGAGGCCAAGCTTTTCAGTACGTAATGTCATAATGGTCTCCATCAGACCATTCAACAGTAATGTTTGCATCAAAGCAAACACCACGATGCTTGTTTAACAGGAGTGCACTAACACCAGCTCGATTTGGGGCATTTTTGAACATACTGGACAACTCATGGCATCAGACAGTTCTGGTCTTCATTCACCGGCGTCAGACAGAAAGTGTCTCACACTGAAAGTAGGACGTCTGAGCTTGGGGCATTGCCATGGCTCCAGTCGAAAACCACAGTACAGTTTCAAATATCAAAATCCACACCAAATGAAGACACTTTCTGCAGCAGCCATTATGGCACTTCACGCTCAACAATTATTGACGCAAAACCACTCTCAGCTATACCACATCTTCCCAAAAAAGAAAGGAAAGCAAACAACAAAAGCTTGACCACGCCCAAAACACAAAAATCTATTTCTTCTACTTCAAGCAACACGACGACAACAAAACCGACTTCAAGATTAAGCACAACAACAATTAAAACAAAAAAAGCAACCACGGCCATAAAAACAACCGTTAAAAGCACACCACCGACAACTAGGCCTAGAGCAATTACTAAGCCAACAACTACAACTACTAAGCCTACAAGTACAACAACTAAGAAAACAACTACAACTACTAAGCCTACAACAACAACAACTAAGCCAACAACTACAACAACTAACCCTACAATTACAAATACTGAGCTTACATTGCCCTCAACTACAACTAAAACAACATCCACTACAATTCTATCGATGACAACTAAGGCGACAAAAACAACTGAATTGAATAATCAACAACACATCATACAACAACCGAAAAAATAAAAGATCCCCCGGTCACGAAAAATCAAACAATTACGGAAGATGCAATAATGGAAATTATTGATGACACTGAACAAAACAGCTCAGCAAGAAATACCCGAGGCAGCATCTTTAACACTAGAACAGATACCAGAGGTACCAATAAAAGAAGAAAGTCCGGAAAATGGCCTACCCAAAAACATAAATGGATTCAATGACAAAATTAAATTCGAAATCACAAAAATGCAAAAGAAATACAAAATCAGCGTTTAAACTTAACACGAGAACAAGCTCGCTAAAGAAATCCGCGACTTATGCTGCCAACTTTCAACGATAAAAAGAAACTAGCTGTTATTTTAGCCCAAGGTAACGGCATTCTCGCTGCGTCAACACTTGGACTGCCAATTTGCTCGGGGCTACAAGGCTTTGGATAAACAATGACACTTCGACAATGCGAAGAAAAACGGATTTTTATCTCCGCAAAAGAATGGAAATGTGGATTTCAGCCATTCTTTACCTATGAAGATAAGAACTGCACAATTGGAGGAGACGCATGGTCTATATATCCTTACTCCGATTGTTTCTGGAAAACGCATTTGGTTCGGATTCCCGCATACCTGGGAACATAATGCAACAGACAGAGATTGGTTAAAACAAAAAGCAAATATCCATATACCAAACCTGGACCTCATCACAGAATTTGAAGAACTGCACCTGAACGACTTCGACTATGAACTAAAGAGCCACCCAGCACTCGAACCCATGGAAATCGAACAATTGAATATTCTGAACGATATCGTAGGCGGAATGCAAGAATCAGAAGCAAATTCAGTATCTGATATAGTATTGTCAGAAAAACAAGATAACCAGATCGGTACCATGTTTTCATGGTTCGGAACATTAAAAATCTTTATTCTATCTAAAGGGGGATAGAAGAAAAATTGTGTAAAAAAGTGTATTAAAATTCAAAATGTTACACGTTAAAAAAAAACTTGATTTGTCTCCACTATACCATTAGTGTTAAAACAGCCAACGAACAATCAAGTGTTAAGTAAAAATGGAAGTGAATGGTAATGAAGTGATGGAAAATGGTAGTGAAGAAAAACAACGAAGAAACATTAGTGATGGAACGAAACAGTGAAGACGCAGTGCAATGTAGTTAAGCAACAGATGGTGAATCGCAAAAAGAAATAAACTACATAGTGATCGAAAGTGACATTGAAACAGAAAGTGAAACACAACAAGAAGGACTTTTAAGAGATTATTGTTATAATCCACCAACGTTCAAATTCGATCCAAATGCTACACAAAAACAACACTACTAAACTGTGGTAAATGTGCAACGAAAGCGCACCGAACTTTATCCACAGCGAGAGCAGATGACATTCGCAAACGAACTCAAGCTATCACACGACTACGTGATCAGGAAATTTTCTTAGAAATGATAGATGCCTCCAAGGAAAGAAATAAGAAGATGTATCATCAAGAAATTGGGTTCCGTTGCATTGAATTACCACCCGAAGGCAGAATTTCTAAACCAGAAATTTAACGACAAAACGAAACTTCTACTTCTAGGAGCGTGAAAGCGGGAAAACTGGACATAAGAGATTTACTGTTAGACTAGGGAGCTCACCCGGACATAGCAGAGGATGGCAAGACCATCGTACACAGAGCGGCAGCAGAGAACAACAAGCTCTTAATCAGGATATTGCGATATCACAAATACAAGTTTGCAGTGTATAATAGCCTGGGAGAAACACCGTTAATGGTTGCAATCGCCTACGGACATAAGGATATCGCCAACCATTTATGGTGTAGTTCCAATGTCGCACAAATAGCAAAGGATAAAAGCACTGTGTTACACTATGCAGCAAGATATGGAAACGGAGGCCTCGTTAGAGTAGCATGTGAAGAAAAGAGCAAAGTCGACATCGACCAAAAGACTATACCAGACAACTACACGGCTCTGCACCTAGCAGCAATATTTCGTCAATCTGACGTAATAAATATATTAATAAGATACGCAGCTTATACCGAAGAAATAGATTTAAACGGAAAGACACCACAAGACTATACAACTGACAGTATTCGAGAAAGCGTGTTCGAATACTGGAAACCTCATCAAAACCGAAAACGAAGGGTGCCCAATAATGAAGAATTTTCCAATTAATGTGGAAACCGTTAAGAACGCCATTTAAAAGTTATTCCCAATGCAGCAAATTACTACAATAACACAAACACTACAAAACAACACTAATCTTCAAGATCATCATCATCAAGCATCTCGTCAAAGTTGCCGCGGTGACACATAAGGAAACCAAAAAAGGATGGCCTCATTTTCAAACCAACACGCAAGATCACAAAGACAATCAAGAATCGCACACAAAAAGTGGAAACCTAGTGTAGTATTCCGACTAAAAAGGAACGTAGAAATGATTTCTTTGCTAACACATGTATAGCCAATGGCAATGAATAACGGGAAAAGGGGAATGTATTTTTTATTTCGTGTCTCCAACTTCATACATAAGACAACGTAGAAATAAAATGTTGAAGGAAAGAAACTGGTCAACTGGCGACAGAAAAAATTAAAACAGGTTTTCATCCAACTGATGTCATGCTACATGCCGGGGAAGAAGAAGAAAAGCGAACGACATAGAGGAAAATTGGGGGACTAATTTTTTCTTGCCGAAGGGGGGAAGGAATGTAACAGGCAGCTGCAACCCCACCTAGCAACAGCACCCCACCCAGTAGGATGGTCGTCACGTACACAACCTTCCTTTAGGCTAACTGTTAAGTGAAGGTGACTATAAACCCCTCCCATCTTAACCTTCAATGTTCAGTATAAAAAGACACATCTATAACATCATAACCAGTGTTGTCTATTGGCAAATACACAGTCTCGAAATCTTTACATCTGGTTTCCGAATGTAGGCTGGATCCGGTCGCTAGAGTTGCCTTGGATAGTTGTTCGCCAACTATGGTATAAGCATTCTGGTACGCCGCACGGGATCATAACCAGTTACTGAATTTGTAGCCTTTCTAGTCCGGTTCCTCTTCCGTTGTTCAATGTAAGGTGGATATTTGACTGTAATCGTTGAGTGATCTGCCCAATGACGTCGGTTTTGCTGGATTCTCTCCTGCGACTTAGGTCAATAAGATGTCGACGTACCCTTTCTGCAAATCTATTTAATCATGCTGGGTTTCCCGAGGTGTATCTTGCTTGTCATGGGCTTGTAGTTGGACGGCACGCATGACATTCCGACGTCCATAGGTCTCCTTTAGGCGTCGAAATGCGTATTTGTAGGCCTCTTTCTCCCCACATCTGCTTTGGATGACACTTCAACACGCATCTGACAGATAATTGGTAAGTACAGTTAGCTTCTCTGCAGACATCTTGGATGTTTTGGTGGACTAGTGAACAGAATATGCCGATCCACTCAATCCAATGAAACGCTTCGCCGAGAAACACCTTCAGGGTAACCATTACTAAGTGCTGCCCCATGTCCATTCTTGTGGAAGGTCTTTCTATCCCCATGACGTCAGGGTCGATCCAATGACATAGATTGTTGTCCTCAAATGCGATAGGAGATTACCCATTCAAAGCCCGCTGACAGGCACGCCACTTTTTTTCTAATCGTAGAGTATAGGATTGGTCTTGATTGATAGTCGGGGTAATTGGTGAAGTTCCTAGATTCTGTAAATCCCGTAACATTGGGATCGGTTCGTCGCGTCAAAACCGGGTCCCAAAGAGATGACCGGGTTCATTCGGATGGTGTACATAATGTGGGTCATCAGCCTGGTTGTCTGGGTATACTAGAAGAGAAGACTCATCTGGCTGTCGTGTTGCTGCTGGTTTCCCAGACCCGTAATCGTGCTGCAGATCACATGAGCCAGTATGATTGTTCGGCCCCGGGATATGATCAAGATCTAGTTGCCGATGTGTTGCCGATACTAATGAGACGAAACATGACGCATCTTGTATGCGATCCAAAAGATATTGCTCAACGCGTTCTCTGGTGGAGGAAACTGTAGACACGCATTCAATGAATCTTTCTTGCTGTCGCACAACTTCATCATTTTAACCCCTAAGTGAGTTGTTAGTTTAGATGGGTAACGGAAGGTGGTTCCAAAAGCTGAGCCACTTCAGCAAAGAGTTCTCAAACGGCATGGCGAAATTGTTGCACTCTAACCTTGGCTTGAATTGAGTCACAAGTGACCGTTTTCCTACCACGGGTAACCCTCCGCCATTTTTTTACAGTTTCGACATCTCCTGGGTTAAAGAAATGGGCCTTGCTTTTGCTCTCTGCCATGACTATGAAATGAGGATGTTGAGGTAGAAATTAGAAGTAGAATAAGCTTCAAAGCTCCGCTTCGAAGGATCGAATGTTGACGTGAAATTTGACTCGTCTACACCTTGCTTTTTTTCTTCAGGACAAGTAACAGGTCAGGTCATTTTTGAAACCTTCAGGGGGTTTGTTTTTTTTAACGACAGTTAGAAATGTTGAGCTAAGGCTTTGAAAAATTCCTTACCAAAAAAATTTAGCTAGCTGCTTGTGCGTGGTTTCTTAGACATCGATGGCATATGTGTAGAGGGTATGATTTCGACACCGGAGACCGGTGCTCGAAACCAGATAAAAAATTGCAAAATTTGTGGTATATTCATAAAAATCTTCGTCCGTTGGGAATGTTGCTTAAGAACAAAGAACATTTTTATTTGTTTTAATTATTTAACATTATCTCTTACAAACAATAAAAATTTATTTTGGTTTTCAGCAATTAACATACCCAAAGAACGAAGATTTTTATAAAGATATCCTGTATTTTGCAAATTAATGAAAATAAAAACTAACATGAACATAAAAAGAGACCTTGACAAGACCATTTCAGAATAAACTAGTTTAAGAAAAAGCCTGGTAGAGATTGCCGCAAGGAACAAAATACTCTAAAAAGGTCTACAAGAACTGCAAACAAATACAGAAGAACAGGAAAAACACATAAATTACCTAGAAAACCGAGTGAAAGAATACCAAAAACTTCAAGTTAAATTTACTGATCGATGACCCTGAATAGGTATCGACGAACGTAGATTGAACAGTTTGCAGAACTGACACAAATTGACCTAGCATCAAAGGTCGGACAAACTGCCAGATGACGAAATCCTTACGTCCTTTTGAAGGGTTCAAACGATGATCGAGGGAGGTACGAGACGAGACCAAGGGATAATATTCCACGTGGTTAAAATGAAGATGGACAAGAAAATGAACACTGACGGTGAGATTCCCGGTCCATCAACACAAATATTAACCACTGAAACGAAGTCACTAAAAATACGGTTTAACTCAATTGCAAAGCAACGTTGTTTGTATTAAATTCACGAAACGAAACGGCGGAAACAAAAACGATAATTGATCTCAAATCCAAAAAGATGAAACACAGAGAGGGAAGAATAAAAACGAGCGACGAGCAGCAATCCATACTGTAGCATGCTAACTCAAGAAAGAATTAAGGAGGAAAGTCAACAATGGACGCCCCCACGTGACTAGCAATCAGCCAACTTTGTCTAGATGCTTTCGTTTTTTGTGCGTGTGCCACCATTTTTAATCGGTATTCTTGATCTCAACAATCAATCGGAGGCAAGTATTTTTAGGGACTTTTGAGAAATCAAGTTACAAAGCCACATCCACGGCCGTTCTGAAAGTATTCAACGGTCATCCAGTTTCTTCATTTATTCAAGGTAAAGCACATTGAGGGCAAAAGCAATTCAAGAGACCATCCTGGCACCTCCATACTAGTCAACGTGGCTCAAGAAGAAGAAGAATACAACCCCGTGCCAGCCATGCCTTTAAAAGCATTCAAGCCATACGGTTCTCCTCCACGATTCGATCTCAACGAAAATAATGATTCGTTTGAGCTTTGGCATCAGCAGTGGAAGATTTTTCTCGCGCTTTCAACCCTCGACACAGTGCTTGATGATGATGAACGCCCAGCCTAAAAAACTTATATTTTACTTTCTTGTCTTTCAAAAGAAATTCTACAGGCCGTAATGTCGATGGGGCTGACAGATGCAGAAATGGGAAATCACTAGACCGTGATCCAGAAGTTGCATGAGCGTTGCAATGCAGGGTAAAATTGACACATTTGGCGCCTACATTTCGCGTTGAGCAAACAACTGGTGAACGAGGCGGTCGACAATCGACTGTGCGATCTCCGAGATCTAGCTCGCAAATGTGAATTCGCTACCGACTGCTGTGAAATTGCCAAAGAACACGCATCTTAGGCCAAATTGTGTATGGAGTTAACGATGACGATATTCGACGAAAAATTCCTGGAGCAAGGTGCAACCCTTACGCTCGACCAAGACATGGAGATTTTACGTGTAGCAGAAGAAGCTACTCAACAAGCTACAAATTTTAAAACAGGTAATGCGGCAGCAATTCAGATGTTAGCCAAATCATCATACAAGAAAGGCAGAACACAAAGACAATCCGGCGCTAATTTTAATTGTCAGCCGGCAAAGGACAGACATTCCAGCAAGCAGCCGAAAGAAGACGGCAAATCAGATGGATACTGGAATTGTGGCAATCAGACTTGCCATCCACGTCAGCAGTGCCTAGCGAACGGAAAGAAGTGCAGCAAATGTACCAAGATCGGTCATTTTGCAAGAGTATGCAACGCCAATAAGAATGGAATTCCTCCTCAAACAGGAAGCATCACGCATCGAAAAACCTCCAGCACGTGTTGCCAGCATGGAAGAAACAGATTTCGGAGAAGCGGGTATTCAGCCCAGTGGAGGCAAGAGAGAAATTTTAATTTCAATTTTGTCAGAAACAGGTGCGCAAATGGACGCCATTCCAGCCGATATGCATCGCTACGAAATTTCTGAAGCAAAGCTTTTGCCCAGGGGCACCAACGCTATTACAATAATCGGAAGCCCCTTCATCTGCCGCTGAGCGTTCAAAGCAACTATCCGGTGGCCAACGGGTAACAGCAGCAACAATAAATCAATCAACACAATTTTTCACGTCTTGCAGGATCTAATCAACGAGTAATTTCGAAGAAAACTCAAAAAGCACTTGGAATGTTACCAACTGGTTATCCTCATGAGAGCATCAACGCAATCACGAAGAAGGTGCCAAGAAAAGATCCTGGCTCCATATTGTTTCCAAATCTTAGAAATAGTCGAAGACGTTATTGTTTTTTCTGCAACGTATGAAGAACATATGAAGCTGGTACGTCGTCAATTTTAACGAGCAGCCGACCACAACATCGTAGTCAACGTTGGAAAAATGATATTTGCGCAACCAACAGCGAGATTCGGGGGCTACGTTGTGGAGTAATTTGACAACGGAGGTATACAAGTTAAACAAATGAAGGTAAGTAAAAAAATGAATTTAATAGAAAACTCTATATAAATCATTTACTATATTCTTTTCTTCCGTCAACAAAATGCCAATACCAGGCTGCAGCCTCCAAAATTTCAAATTTCTTCCAAAAAAGATAATCTTCTTCATTTCTATTAATTTTGATAGTAAATGACCTCCCATGCTTTCCAGCCCAATCCGGATTTAATTGAAGCAATCCGCGAGTTCCCGCAGCCAAAAAACATCACAGACGTATGAGCATTTTATGGTTTATGTCAACAGGTCGGCAAATTTTCTATCAAGGTTGCTGAGTTGCTGAAACCACTTTCACTCCTTCTGAAAAAAGGCCTGATATGGGAGTGGACGATAGCGCATGAAGACGCGTTCCTCAAAGCAAGAATAGCTCCATCAGAAACACATGACCTAGCCTTTTACGACCAGAAACGACTGACAGCATTGCACGTCGACGCATAACGCCTACACGGTCTGGGATTTATTTTGAAGCAAAAGGATGCCTGCGAAGGGTCCAAGCAGGCTCTAGGTATTTGTCTGAAGCAGAATTGCGTTATGCGATGATAGAACAAGAGTGTCTTGGAGCCGCGTGGGCGATGCAAAAATGTCGCCAGTTTATCGAACGTCTTCCAACGTTCGAACTCATTATACTGATCACAAACCGCTAGTTCTGATCCTGAATGATCACAGCCACGACAAACTTGACAATCCACTATTCTACGCCTCCGACTTGATGCAGCGCTACCAGTTAAAAGCCTGGTGGGTACCTGGAAAAAAACATCGACGCCGACGCCTTATCCAGAGCGCTGATTGACGTTGCATCCCGAAAAGATGAACTAGCTGAAGAAGAAAATTTTTTCTCCGCCAAGCTGGCTCTTATAAACGCCATCAGTAGGTCCAATGCATCAGTACTGGACCCTGTGCTTGAATGCATTAAAATGGCTGCCAAAAAAGGATAAACAGATGATTGAGCTGAGGGAAACCATCATCAACGGTTTCCCAAATGACAAATGCAATTTATCTGTCTCTTTACGTCCATTTGTGAATATGAGGTCCCAGTTGGCGATAGAGGAAACGGACAGGATGATCGTAGCAGGAGCCAGAGTCGTGATTTTAGCCGAATGCCGTAAGCCGTTACTCCTAAGACTAAGACTAAGATTTAATCAACATGCATCAAGGTACCACAAAGCTGAGACAGCGGGCAAGATTATCTGTTTATTGGCCTGGAATGGACAATGACATCTTGAACGCCGCTAAAACATGCCAATCATGCACCGAAAAACTTCCATCGCTTCCCCGTGAGCTGCTTATTCAACATGAAGCAGCAACACGACCATTTGAACAGCTACATTCAGATATAGCTACATTCAACGGATGCGATTTTTTTATCATTGCAGACCAATATAGTGGTTGGCCAGACGTCATTCCCTTCCCGAATAAAAATACAACAGCCCGTCTCATCGTCAACGCAATTCGTGATTTTTCCATTCGAGGACCAGGAGCCCCTGTCAAATTCTGGAGTGATAATGTGCCCCAATTCAATGCCGTCGAATTTAAAGATTTTGCAAGAGACTGGGGCATTTCAATTGCAAATTCTTCCCCTTATTATCCACAATCAAACGGATTAGTCGAAGCAGCAATCAGCAGCATATAAAAGCTCATCGCCGATCATTCGCACCTGAATGGAAGCAGAAAGCTGACCTTCTCGAAAAAAGGGCAAGAAGAGAAAGGATATCCAGATTAAGAGATCAGCACTACAACCGTACAGCTCACCCACTTCAACCATTCAGTATAGGAGACCACGTAATTGTTCAACACCCGATCTCCAAATGTTGGGCAACTCCAGCAATCGTGACGGAAGTCGGCCCGAATCGTGATTATATTATTAAGACACCAGCCGGTCGTCTCTTCCGCCGAAATCGCCGAATGCTACGTAAACGAGTGCTCGTTATGCCAGGAAATTCAACTCCGGGCCATCCATTCAGGCGGCCCTAATAATCCGCCTCCGCAGGAAGAACAGTCGAACGCAACGACCCGTCGAAGGCGCGCAAAGGCAAAAGTTTTCATCAACGATGCACCAAGACGATCGACACGCAAGAAAGAACGTCCAGCGCGTTATTCTGATTAATTAATTGTGTGCAACTGTCTCATTCAATGTAAACCTACCTTCATTCAATCACTCAATCGTGTAGTTTAAATCATGCAGTGAAAGTATCCACTTTAACTCAAAAGAGGGGGACGTGTGATTACTTTATGCCACAGTTCAACAACGCATTGTTCGTCGGATACTTGATAGCCTCCCAACCTCCCCTTAGTCTAGTCTTGATCTGACTGTCAACTACGTTACATCACATCTCGTGACAGTCCGTTACATCACCGTCCAAATACATTTCATTCATCACCTCGACGTCTACTTATTTCAACACGAGTGACGTCATCCCACAAACCAAAATCGTTATGAGAAAAATTTTGGATCACTGGAAACCTTAGCAGACTTAGAATTGAAACAAAAACGTAGAAAGAAACAATTTGTGGTAAACAACTTCAACAGGATTAAAAATCCAACATTTCGAATTACAAAAACAAGAAGCAAGTCAAGAGACGTAGAATTCATTGAAACTCTGCACTTACTCCTTCTTAGAACAAGCTTTTAAAGTACCAGACCATAACGTAAAACAGCAAAAACTGGTAATGCAACAAAAACACTAAAGGATGAAATGGCAGTCCAAGGTGGAAATACACTAAAAACATCGACAATATACTCCAGTAAATAAGTATAGTACATGGAAAAGAAAAATAGTTTTTATTCGGTACCATAGAAATATTCAAAAAGAGAGGGCACTACCATTGATCGAAGAGAAATAATAGTGCCTTTAAAATGGTTTAAAATCTTAAATTTTAAACTTTCAAACTTTTAAAAACAATTAGATAGCAACAAGAAAAAGGCAAAAACTTCCAAACACATCCTAAGAAGTTTATTGGAGCAACTCCGAGAGAGTAATGAATCCCATAAAAATTCCCTTGATATAGCCAACTCCCGAATCGCAAAGTAAGAATGGAGCCTTGAAACCACCTTAGAAAAAGAGAACCAACTTCAGATCTTCTAATAAAAAGCTTAAAAAAACGTAGTTATCAATACAGAAGGACAACCAAGAAATAACTAAAAAACTAGAAGGTGAAAACATCAAGCTGATCGAGAAATTTGACATCGCAGAAAAACCAACAAAATTAAATTCTGAAACAGTGATAACTCAATAAAGAGGTAAAAGAACTAAGGAAAACCTTGAAAAGATCATTTTAGAAAAAAACGGTGTAAGGAACCCAGGTGGTCCACAAATATCCACTGGATATCCGTTAGACGAACAGAAATGTCAAATGGATATCCGCAAAAGGTGTACACCAGATAACCCTGGGTATTCTAATGTCGCTCCGTAGCGAATGTCTAACCAAATATATCCTGGATTCCTGCTATTTATAATTTTAATAAGGCATGCACGTCGACATCATATACTTGATGCAGTGGAAAATAAAAGACCATGGTTGTAGTCAAACTCGAGTCTCCTGCACCACATTTGGATATTATTCCACTGTGCCATTCTCACTTGTTTTGTAAATGATTTTTAACAATGAAATACAATAGTGGTAAACATTTCTAATTTTTTTTTTACCACACATCAACAGCATTTTTAAAAAATAAAGATTAAATCGAACTTAAGGTTTATTAACCCAAAGTTGAGAAATTTTCATAATTTTTGAATTTTCAAGAAATTATTATTTTTGTACATTTTTATGTTATCATTACTTTGCATGTGTCATTTGATGTTCCATTTGCTGAATTTTATCTATATTTTCTTTGGTCATTATTTCCTAGCTTAATTTAATTTTCAATAGCTTTATTCTCATAATAGCTAAACGGCAAGGTCAAAGATAACGATCAACAGATAATTGATAGAAAATTCTAAATTTCAAATTATTTGTGTACTGCCCCTCTCAGTCTATGCCCCTCAAGTCAAGCTAACTTGAGATTTACGTAATGAAACAACTTGTGTATTTTGAAGTGAAGTTTTTGTGTCACATCAAATGTAAAAGTTTTATTGTTCCATTGTTTATTTTACCTGGAATTTATTTGTCATTTCTCCACTGTTAATGAAAACCAATAGTTTGCTTTTAAAACTATTTTTCTCAACATTTTTGTCTTTGATTCTTTTGCTGTATTATTATACATTATATGTTTAAGTTTACAATACAGCTGTTCATCAATATAGGTCACTTTTCTCAAAAAGGTAAAAAACCATAACGTATATTGTAAGGATCCGTCGACCAAATCAAAGTCAAACGGTAAAATTGAACATCTGCTTTTATTGTTCGTATGTCCCAGCCATTACCCTTTTTTTAACCTAAGTTTTTTGCCTCGAATGACTCCCTTTCCACTTTTAGTACTCTAACGATAAATCCAGCCGTTTTCCGCCTGACTTAATATTTTTAGACATGCCTGACCTCATTTGACCTTAAATTCTGCTCTCTGTTTCGCCTTATAAAAGACGGACAAACTTCTCTTGAAGGCAGACTGTCAGGAGTTGCAGAAGGAGTCGGTTAGTCAGTTAATCTTCTGACAGTCTTCTCATAGTCTTCTCTCGGCTCTTCTCTCAGTTTTTTTCCTTATCCCTTTTGTCGCTGTATTTTATAATGTGTTGGTGCCAAATTTTAATTAATCCAAACCTGAAATAATACACTTTTATCTCCCCAATTGTTTTAATATTCCGTAACGGATCTGTAAATTTCGGGCTGGGCTGTTTCTCTTTGGTCTGAGTTTGTTTGTATACAGAGGTTTTCATTTTAGCTTGTGACTGGTGACTGTTACCTTTGTTTGTCCATTTTTTAATTTTTGAAAGTATTGAAAGGGAATTTGGGTCAATTTGTTTATGCTTCCATGTCAAAGTCCTTAAACTTATCGGGGAGGTGGGTCGCGTCTCGTGACCTTTATTCTCGTTGGGTACCGTTTGATTGCACTGGTTTTTCTTTCTATTTTTGCGTTATTAGTTTCTCCGTTCCTAATTTGTCCTGGGTTGGGCTAAGTCTGCTTAGGAGCTTTATTTTCTAAAAAAGAGTATGCCGCAGCCAAAGATGTCTGGTTGTTGACCTGTTTCGGGGCTTGCCTGAATTGAGCTATCCTCTTTCTCGAAATTAAAATTTTCTGCCTCATCTTGGTCGGATTCTTCTTCCAGTTCTTTGTCTGAATTGCCCTCGTTAGATGTTTTGTAATCTAGTTTTGTTACTCTTAATTCAATGGTTCTCAGATCGTAAAAGTCGACACATTCCTCATCACGGCATACCCTACATTCGGTTCATCGTGGTATCGTCGTCTGTTCCCAATACGTACGTCAAAATGTTAGCTCTTGTTTCACATATTCAGTGTTTGTGTAATTCATCATCTACCATTGGTTGGCATACCTCAATCTGCTGTGCGAAAACCCGTGATCTTGGTGACAACAAAAAAATAATTATCTGCTGAATGTAATTATCTGGGTACAAGTTCTCTTAGTCCTATTTACTAAGATGAGCCAGGGCGAAATGACGCCATCTCTGTTGCTGGATCAGATACACAACCAAAGCAAACCTGTGGCTATTGCTGCAAGAAATACAAAGGCAAAAAAGATTCAAAGTTTTGTTCTAAACTTTCCTTCCACGGACATCAGAAAATGGCCAGTAATAAGACAGCTCAAATCATCTACAGTCTTACTCAAGGTGCCATAGCCGCAGGTGGAGCTCTGAAACTTTTGCCACGCCAACCGGAAGAAACCATGTCAATTGTTCTCTGTCAGCGGACAGCAGTCTCGAAGAAGATCAAATTGAACCAAAAAAATATCCTTTATGAAGACCTTTCCAGCATCATGGAGGATAAAGATCTCACACTTCTTGACTCGCTGAACAAGGAGGAAATAGTGGGGAAACTCCTAGGTGCAATCGAGTATATTAAACTCCAGCAGCAACGGGTCATCCAGCTCGAAGCCAATTTGGTAGATGTTAAGCTGGCCTTTGCGGACGCTATGACTGACCAGTTCGTCCGTCAGCGCTCATCCCCTCCCGTTTTTCCACTCGATGAGGATCTGCATCACGCGGGCAAACCCTCTTACGCTCAAGCAATACCCGCAGCTCACGACATACCCTCGTCTCCTACATTGAAAAAGCCAATGACCACAAAAGATACGCCGCCTGTGCCTTTTTAGACATAAAAAGTGCTTTTGACACCGCGTTGCATCCAGCAATTCTTTCCCCGCTTATTGAACGTAATTGCCCACTTTATCTAACGCGTATGGTTTTAAGCATTCTGTCTCGTCGTATTGCTCTACACTCACATATCGGTACAAATTTGGCACACGCAGTTAATCTCGGGTGCCCACAAGGTGGAGTACCGTCTGCGTTCTTATGGTTGGTTGAAGTGGTCGACATTTTTCCAATAAGGCCGCAGCTGCTAAAAGAGCATTTTTTACAGTCATGACATGCCTAAGTGCTACCTGGGGTTTGAAAAGAACACGCGTGTGCTACCTCTACCTCTCATCGATAGAGCCAATCTTGTTGTATGGTTGTTCCCTTTGGGCTCCATTCCTTAATACTAAGTGCGGGATTAAATCAGAATTTCTCAACGTACGTTTTTAAAATCGATCACAAAATCTTTTAAGACAGTATCAACTGATACGCTACTTGTTCTAACAAATGTTATTCACTTGAATCTACGAGTCGCAGAGATCACCATCTTAGATGTAGGACAAGTAACATAGGCGTGTTCTCTAGTTCTTCTCTCAAATGGCTGCTGAAGCATTACCCGGAGAGTAACACATCGCCTAAGTTCGAAGCCACTGCACTGTTCTCTTCCACCAAGATTTTCTCCGTGGTCAAATATTTTTGAGTCAGTCCGACTCGACAACAACATCTCTCTGTATCCTTGAGTGCCGAACGTAAAACGTATTTTCATCGACCAAAGCTTTGCTCGTCACTCGAAACGGTGTTCCGTGCTATCCACAGATCGCCAAGGAATCCTGGAAGTTGAAAACGTAACACTCCCCACGTATGTCAATGAACCACAAACTATACAAATCACGGTTCAACGGGACCTAAAAAAAGCTAAAACAACTGATTCGAAGTGCACACAGATAGAACTAGTATCGTCCTCTCCTTTATCATTCTCATTCACTCGACCACTTCACAAACTGTTCAGCTTGCAGGTTACTAATCTTGAATATCTAGCAGTAGTTGAAATTAAAACTGTTCTACTGATCGGCAGTAGTACAAGTTCGTTGCATAGTAAGCCTTTCTCTAGAGGAGGTACTTGCCCAGAAGGAAGAAGTGGTGGCTCCTCGGAGGACTTTCTCCCATCCAGATCCAATGCATTAAACGAAATCCGCCAACAGATTATAGAGTTATGGCCGGCCAGGCCTGGTTAGCCAAATTGTTTCGGGACACTCACTTCTAAACTCTCACCAATTCCGCTTCAAATTTTCGATTTCCACTGCATGCGCATGTGGCCAGCCGGTTGAAACCACGGAACACTTTTTATTTCACTGTCCTTTGTTTTCTTAGCCTCACATCGTTTTCAAGTCTATTTGCCAAGCAAATCTAGTCGATTGGCCACCAAGTCTAGCTATCATACCCACAGTCCCAGATACTTGGAAAGAAATGAGTACTGTTGTAAAGTCTACCACTAGGTGGCCTCGCATCGTCCTCTCTCAGGTCGAGTCCACCCAGACGGCACTGGATAATACACAGACGCACACAGACTACCAAGACCACAACATGGTGTCAGAAGTGCTCGAGTAATTTTTCAATTTCTCGCGTGTAGTGTGTTTCTTGATGTTTCACACTGAATTGGAACTGGTAATTGTCGTTCCCTAGCCCTGATTGTGGGGTGATTCGTGGTAATTACGTCTCTGTCGTGCCGACGCTATCCGTTTGTATCTCGAGCATCCGTTCTCGCACGTGGTCCAACTAAACTGTATCCAGGCCAATCGAGAGCATCCGTCCTCTCTCGTGGTTGATTTCAACATTTTCTGTTGCGTATGTATCCTGGTTATCGTTTATTTGTGTTTCCGACGTTTGAAATTGTGCAGCCATGGCCCAAGGCTTGAAGTTCCCTGATTCTTTTGCGTTCACGGCGCCTAATTTGGCCTTGGAGTGGGCGCAATGGCGTCGTCAGTTCGAGTGGTATATTAAAGCCACGCGTAAGGGCGAGGCAGATGAAGAAATTTTGGTTGGAGTGTTGTTATCTCTGCTTGGAAGAGAGGGAGTCAAGATTTATGAGACGTTACCATTGACAGCGGCAAATGCAAAAAAGATTGCTGAAGTGTTGACTGCGTTTACGACGTATTTTGAGCCCCTTAAAAGCGAGGTGTTCGATCGCTTTCTTTTTCATCGTCGTGTCCAGCAACCGGGTGAATCTTTCGACACGTGGCTGCTGGAGTTACGCAGTATGGTGTCGTCGTGTAATTTTGGTACGCCCGCGGTTATTGACTCTGTATTACGAGACCAGATTGTTTTCGGCGTGGCCAGTGAACATGTGCGCGAAAAGCTTTTATTTGAAATTGACTTAAAGTTGGCCGGGGCCTGCAACATTGTTCGCGCGTGTGAGTCAGCTTCGTCAAAACTGACCCAGATGGCGCCACGAGGAGAGTCTACTGTTCATCGCCTACATGACAACCAGCCAAAAGGAAAGCAGGGCATGAGCTCTTACAACAAATCGAGTCAACCTGGCGGGAACATGCAGCAGTATGTTAATTGTCAGGGTTGTGGCAGACGTCATCGAAAAGATCAATGTTCTGCAGCAAAAGTGGTGTGCTTCTCGTGTCAACAAGTCGGCCATTTTGCAAATAGGTGTCCGAATGGGGGATCTCAACAAGGTACGTCACACCCTCGCAAGATGGCGCCACCACCTGCACCTCCGACGGGTACCCGACAACCGACAATGCGGCCTGCACAACGCGGAACTTTTATGCAACAGCAGTTGCACGCCGTCGAACAGGAAGATTTTGATGGCCAGTTGACAGGAGCCAACGGGTTCTTGGGAGAAGATTACGTCACTCATCAACTCACCTGCACAGAAGAAAAAATGGACGAGTGGTATGAAGATATGGCGGTTGATGGAAAGGCAACTATTCGTTTTAAACTTGACTCGGGCGCTACGTGTAATGTGTTGCCATATGAATTGTATGCGAGTGTGTGCCCGAATGGTGCTCCTTTGGAACCTGGTCCAAGAGTAAGAAACTACAGCGCAAACGGTGGTTATCTGAATGTTCTGGGCGTGTACAAGGGACAAGTGGTTCGTCGTGGAATAGCCTATGTGCTTCGATTTGTGGTGGTTAATGAACCTGGTCAACCAGCCATCTTAGGGCTTCCGGCGTGCAAGTTAATGAAGCTCATCAAGCGCGTTCATTCCGTCACCGTGTCGCCGCCACAACTACAGCCGCCAATCGTGAAAGAGTTTGCAGACGTGTTCAACGGCATTGGAAAGCTTCCAATTGAACATGAAATACGCCTGGCAACTGGTCCTAATCATGTGGATCCGGTGGTGTCGGCGGCGGGTCGTGTTCCGTTTAGTTTGGAGAAAAAAGTGTTCGACAAACTGGATCAGATGGTTGCTGACAACATCATTGCTCCAGTAGTCGAACCGACGGAGTGGGTGAGCAGAATGCTGGTGGTTGGAAAACCTGATGGAGACGTCCGTATCTGTCTTGATCCATCTGACTTGAACAAGGCTATACAGCGGCAACACTTCATGGTGCCGACGGTGGAACAGCTGTTTGGAAAGATTGGTAAGGCAAAGTATTTTTGTAGCCTCGACGCTGCATCGGGTTTTTACCAAATACCTCTGTCTGACCGCTCTTCATATTTGTGCACCATGGCAACACCCAAAGGAAGATATCGTTTCCTGCGGCTCCCGTTTGGCCTCGTCTCGGCTCCCGAAGTTTACCTTCAGGCCATGTCGGAACTGTTCGGCGATTTACTCGGAGTGCTTATTTACTTCGATGACTTTTTGGTGATGGGAGAAACAATGGAAGAACTGGAGTGTAATCTGCGCCGAGTGCTGGTACGTTGCAGAGAAAAGAATTTAAAGTTGCAGTTAAAGAAATACCAATTCTTTGTTCAGAATCTTCCCTGGTTGGGCCATGTGATCGGAAATGGATCTTTGAAGCCGGATCCTGAAAAAGTGGAAGCTATTGTGAAGATGCCGGCCCCTACGGACAAGAATGGCTTGATACGCTTACTTGGAATGGTAACGTACTTGGACAAATTTTGTAAAGACTTGGCTGTTCTAACGCGACCTCTTCGTGACATGTTGAAGCAGGATGCGGCATGGGTGTGGGACGCGCAACAAGAACAAGCATTGAATGCCCTCAAGTCCGCCATTTCCTCGTTGCCAGTTTTACGTTTGTTCAATGTTTCCAAACCGTTGGTGGTCTCCGTGGATGCTTCACCCATCGGTATTGGTGCAGTATTATTGCAAGATGGCCAGCCGGTGGCTTTTTCGTCCACATCGCTTACTGAGACTCAAAAACGTTACTGTCAAATAGAAAAGGAGCTGTTGGCGGTTCAGTTTGGTTTGCTGAGATTCCGGCCGTATGTTTATGGACAAAAAGTGACAGTTGAATCGGACCACAAACCGCTTGTTGGTCTGCTGGAAAAGCCGATAGCAACTTGCTCCCCAAGGATCCAACGGATGCGACTTCAACTGCAAAGATTCGACTTTCGGCTTGTATATAAGCCCGGCAAGGAGCTTTTCATCGCCGACACCTTGAGCCGTGCACCTTCGCCACGTTTGTTCACGGATGACGTCACCCAGGATAGTGAAGACCAAGTGCATCATGTGCTTCATAGTCTCGTCACTTCCGTGTCCACACGGAAGCGTTATGCCGAAGCCACGGCCTTGGATCCAACTCTGCAACTTTTGAAAACGGTGATTCAAAAAGGATGGCCTGAGAAGCGTGCTCAGTGTCCGGCTGCAGTCAAACCGTATTGGTCGGTGCGGAGCGAATTGTCAATGGTGGAAGGCATTTTATTGTGTGGCAGTCGTTTAGTGGTTCCAATGTCCCTTCGTCGCGAGACCATGGAGGGTATACACGACGGTCATTTCGGTGAAACGAAGTCTGTCTTACGCACGAAGTCAGCAGTGTACTGGCCCGGTTGGGAGGACCAAGTGAAAAATATGGTGGCCAGTTGTTCGGTTTGCCAAGAAAACCGTGGTCGAAACCCTAAGCTGCCGTTACATCCCGTTCGGCTTCCGGATTACGCCTTTCAGCTAGTGTCTGCTGATTTGTTCGAGTTTGAGCGCGTGAACTATATTTTGCTGGTGGACGCATACAGCAAATGGCCGTGTGTTGTTCCCCTTAAGTCAACAACGTCGTCAGCCATCATTGAAGAGATGTCACGATTTTTCTGTGACTTTGGACGGCCAGAGGAGTTGGAGTCTGACAACGGGACTCAGTTTTCCAGTGCGGAGTTCCGTGAATATTGTGCATCATTGAACATCAAGCAAGTGACGTCGAGTCCCGAGTTTGCCCAATCCAACGGACTGGTTGAGCGACACATCCAAACGGTAAAACGCACTTTACTGAAGATGTTTGCTGAAGGAAAGTCCCTGTGGGAGGCGCTGGCAGCCATTCGTTCGACCCCGGTGTCCGGCTCATTACCGGCCCCGTCCGTGCTACTTCAAGGACGTAATCTTCGTGGTGTGCTGCCTTTTCTCGACGCATCCTTATCGCCAAAGCTGGTGCCGGCGTCGTTTGTACGTCAAGAGTTGTCTCGTCGACAACAAACGGCGGCGTTTGTTCAACCCCGCCCAGTGAGTGTTCGGTCGTCTGCGTTGACTGTAGGACAACGTGTTCGTGCCTTGATCAAAGGGACGTGGCAACTTGGTGTCGTAAATGTGGTGTGCCCAGAACCACACTCTTATATCGTCCGCTTATCTGATGGGCGTATGTTTCGTCGTACACGCTGGGCAATCAACGTCGATAACGCGAACAGACCGACAGCCGTTCAGCGGACCATGCAACCTTCACGTCCGCAATTTTCACGTGGCCCGATTGTCGTTCCACCCACTCAGCCGCCGGCTTTGGTTCAGCAGAGTGGAAGTTCAACAGTGGCTGTCCAGTCACCGCCAGTCAGGGCCGGTCCAGTCGCTGGTGTCAATACTCCGTCTGGACAGTCTTCCGTGTTCCAGTCGTCTGCTCAACAAGAGTCTACGCCGGGCCGTTCTGTTGAAGCGCCCAGCCGCCCTGTTCGAGAGATTCCGGCCTCACCCGCTCGTTTATTTGTTTCACGTATTCCCGTTCGTGACCGGGTGGTTTGGTTGCCCCCTTCGGCCAGCAGTGGTCAACATGCTCCTGTAGCCGCCCTTGGTGTTACCCGCTCGGGCCGACGCTACATCAAACCTCTACCACCCTCTCAGTAAACGACGAAAGTCGACAGTCCATCCTTCCGTCCGATTTATCTTCATGTCATTTCAGTTCATTGTCGTTTCGTTATTCATCGTTCACTGCTCATTGCTCATCCGTTTATTTTCATCTCACCTAATCATTGTTCGTTCATCTTCGTTCACATCCTCATTGTTCATTCATTTTGGTTTATTTTCACATTTGTCTTACATTTTGATTGCATTCATTTGTGTTCGGTATGGGGGCTGTTGTTCGTATATGGTTAAAGGGGGGAGATGTTGTAAAGTCTACCACTAGGTGGCCTCGCATCGTCCTCTCTCAGGTCGAGTCCACCCAGACGGCACTGGATAATACACAGACGCACACAGACTACCAAGACCACAACAAGTACCTTCATCCACAGTACAAAGCGCCTTCGCCGGCAAATCTCTTGATTCTTTTATTACTATCTCATCTTTGTTCCCAAAATTCACACTCCCAACACCTTAGAACTATTATCTTAGCAAACTGTAACTGTGACCAAGGCATTCTATGCGGTTGAGGCTATACCGGAGACCGTCGGCTGGCGGTCTTGAAGGTTCAACCAAGCCAGGAAGACTCTGCGGGCCGTACTAGAATTTGTCATGGTCACCTGATCAGCATGGCGTAAGCAGGCCCAGTTTCCAAATTTAAAAAAATTAATTAAAAAAAAATAAAATCAGCCCTGTATCCATGCCAACGATTTTGCCTAACTTAATACTTGACCTTAAATCCAGTAAAAAATATCACGCCTCGATCGGTTCTGACAATGTTTGTTCTGAAAAACTGTGTTTTCTGTAAATAATCGCCCTGTTTATCGGCAAATATATTCCGGGCAGTACTCCACCATAGGAGCTGAGCCCAGTTACAAAAAATACCCTACATTCGGTTAACGCCATTAAACGATTTACATGGGGGGGTTGATTTTTCGCACCATTTTAGGAACGTATTTCTACAAGTTTATTCAAGTAGACTTCGGAAATTCTATATGTACCTTGATACCTAGGGTTGAGCTTTTTGCTCGTACATGTCTAAGTCAATCTTACATCTAGAAGTACTCTGTCTGGTAGTTCAAAGTTGTATTCTTTTGCCCTCTTGTCATATTGGATTTTTTGTCTTACTATAGCGTCAAATAATTTTTTTCGAAACCCTGTGCGAAACCCTCTCTTAGGCGTTTCATTGTCTGGCTTTTATAATCTGCGGAGTGATTAATTCTGCTTCTGGGATTTAAAATCTTTCGACGACCATGTTCGGGTCTTTTGCCATTATTTAAAAAAGGGGCTTTCCATTGTGGAGAAGTGGACTAAATTTCTGTAAGCCGACGCTATTGGGCCCAAAACCCCTTTCAAATGTTCATAACCAACATCTATGTATTATCGAATCATTTAGTAATATCTTTTAATATATCTGGCCAATAGAATTTGTCTCTGACTCTAAAGTATGTGCGTAGAAACGCTAGATGTCCCGCTAAAAGAGAATCATGGTATTTTTTAACTACCCTCTTTCTCAGGTACCACAGTTTGGTCCTGTACATATTTTCTTCTTTTTTTAGGTAGCATAAAAATTCCAACTCAATACTACGCCATCGATCCTAAAAGTTCCCATTTCTTTCACCCTTTAGAGTTCTCTTGTTCATGTTTTTCTGATAGAGTTCCTTCATTCAAATAATTCATTATCTTTGTGCAAAGTTCATCTTTCTTCTGCTCATCTGACCATTCTTCGGTTACTACAACGCGAATACGAGAGGAAAAATCAAATCAATAAAAGAGTTGGTGTGTTCGTTTCCAGGCTTGTATCTAAGCTTAAATTTGGCTGCAGATAATGCGATCGACCAACGTCCCAACCGACTGTTCTCACTCTTGTGAGATTCAAGCCATTGGAGTCGTCTGTGATCACTAACGATCTCAAACATTTCATCATATGTAATTTGTATCCCATATATAATTGCTAATACTTCGCGCTTAATTGCTGAATAGTTACGCTCGGCCAGAGTCATAGACCCCTGGTTCCTCCACTATGGCTTTTTTACCTCTGAGAAAAGGGGTAACTCTTGTGGGAAATACTATACCAAAAAACGAGGGTTTAAGGTCCGGGCATGGTCGTGGGCGTAAGAGTGGTTTTTCGCTAGGTGCGAGTACCATCTGGCTACACATGAATTTCTGTGTGGAGTGAAACAACACACTCGCAAGAGGACCTCTCACGGGTGGAAAATCACTCTTAATCTAAAATAATGGAAAATCTCTCTTCTAACTATCCCTCTTGTTTTAAGTCTGGTGTTGTCTACACCAAAGAGTTGTACCGTGGCCAGTACTAAAATTTTTGATTTGATTCCCAGTTCTCTGCAAAATTTCCGTTTTTATTAAGCTTCTACCCGCACTACCCGCACCACGTCACCGATTTGTAGCTTTATAGTCGTGGTATTTTGTTTTTTCTACTTTCTCGGACTTCATTAACATTCTGTCGGGGCTGCGCCAAAAACAAATGCAATTAACTTGGGTTCATTTAGCACTATTAAAAAATATTTTTTTAAATAAAAGCTATTTAAATTACATAAAGTAATTAATTTAGCGAAGACTCATGCAAGGGGCAATTGAAACATCCCTGTTTTCAGCACCCTTTCCATAGATGCTCGCGAAATCTGTGCTCCTTTTCCTTTAAACCCATGTCGCTATTGCCCCGATGGCGTGTTTTAATTGCCCTGTTTTTTTTTTAGTTTTTAAAATTTTAGGTGTCTCTTGTTTTTTGGAGTTACAACTAGTAATATCTGTATAACTCCACTCTCTAAAAAGAGATGTCTAGAAAAGGTAGACGATTGTCTACTTTTATCTAGACATTTTTGTAAACTTAGTAACTCCGAGACATTGTGTCCAAAATTATATAGAAACAGTGTCTTGTGGTGTAGCGGGTGAATTCCCATATGCCGCTCCCCGTTTTACCTCGGCAACCGATACGCCCCTCAATTTTTAAGGTTAAAACAAAAGAGATTTTTTCCTTAACTTTGCTTTCATAATCGTTTTGAATGTATTTCCGAAAGAGATATTTCGGAACACTTTATTGTCTTTAAATGAAATACCTTTAGTGCACAAACAGAACATCAATCGCTTTTTCTTAATACATAAGCATGTCTACAGGATTCAAACCCTGATTTTTTAGGTTCGTAGGCATCTATTCTATCACTGTAGCACTTCATTACACACTATTATAACTGAAGTATTGCCGTAATTTACGTTCTATGATGGCTGATAGCATATTTTCGAGGACTATTTTTAAATGTTTTAAATATAACGAGAATATTTTCGTGGACAATTTTAAAATAGTTTAAATATTACATTTTATATTTTAAAATGCAGTTGTTATTATGGCACGAGGTTGGTTCTTGGTAAAACAATTATTTGTACAGTATCCTGCACAAAAATCCAAACACCGATTTAATTTTTTTAAAGCCACCTTTTGGCGGGGTAAAGGGTTTTTGTTTGTTTTTCTTAAAGAGGGAGGGTAGACGGGGTGATGGACATATAGGGCAGGGTTGGGTAGGTCTAGACATAAAAAAATGCCTTAAGGTATTACGCTTTAAGGCAAGTTACAGGTCAGGACATTTTTGAAACCTCCAGGGTGGTGTGTTTGTTGTTGTTGTTGTTGTTGTTGTGTGTTGGAAATTTAGGGCTTGGGCTTGATAATATTATTCTAAATTCAGTTCGCATCAATTATCTATGTGTTGACCTTGTATTCTAGCTAATTATAAGCAAACAAGTTAATGTGGTGGGCGTATACCCTGACTAGCCTCAGATCTTTTTTAGCTTTCAAGCAAGAATGTCGTCCGACAGTTCGTCCGACTCTAGCTCATCTAGCTCTAGCTCTTCTAGTTCTAGCGGAAAATCAAGTTCTAGTAGTTCTTCCCTTCTTAACTATTCTACTCGTAAGTTCAACCTTTCCAAGGCAAAATCGACAGGATTGTCCAAATGGATCGTCACAGGCATCAACGAGGACAGAATCAAGAAGTGTAGAGAAATCTACAAGCCCACGCTGAAAAAGAAGTCCAGTATCCTGACAAATCCTACTTCAGACGAATCGATCTACCCCCGCCTGAAGGCCTCCAAGGGTTCGAACGCCACCAAAGCCAACATTGATCCAACCGAAAAAGCTCTCAAAAAGGTGTCGTTTAAAGTTCTGGACCTGGTGAAACCGCTATTATTTCTGGCTGATCGATCAAAACTGAAGAAAAAATCTAAGAGCGACAGTGTGGCTATAAAAGTGGCTCTCAGACTCTGGACCACACCCTTTCGTGACATCATGAAATCGTGACGCCATAACATCCTATCTCAAGTCTACCCCGAGTACATAGGACTGCTGGAACGCGACGATATCTGGTCCAGCGGAATGGACCTGTTTGGACGAAAATTCATGAGACATCTCGTCAAAGAAGCGAAATCCCAAGCCACCTTGGAAGGAATTGCCAAGAAAAACCAGAAATCAAGTTCGACCAAAGACCAGCCGGCAGCTTATTCGGGCCAGTTTAACAAGCCCAACAATCACTTCAACTCCGCATTACGCGATGGGTATGTCTCAATCTCCCCTTATTCTTTTGGTGGACGTATCTCGCGTTTTGTCGATGTTTGGCGGAATATCACAGGCGATCCGTGGATTCTAGAGACTGTTCAACACGGCCTTAGTTTGGATTTTATCTCGCTCCCAACGCAACAGCGAATCCCACATAACGCCGTAATGAATGCCGAACAAATACGTATTTGTACTGAAGAAATCGCATCTCTACTAGAAAAAGGGGCGATAACGCAAGTAACTGATTACGGTTTTATTAGTAGCTTCTTTTTGGTTCCGAAAGCGTCAGAGGGGTGGCGTCCTATCATTAACACCGGCATTTCAAAATGGAGGGCGTCAACACCGTGAAATATACTATATGAAAAGGGGACTGGTTAGCTAAAAAGGATTTGAAAGACGCGTATTTCTCCGTTGCACTTAACCCATCACAAAGGAAATTTTTTTGTTTTAAATGGGGGGAGAAGATTTTTCAATATGTGTCAATGCCCTTTGGCCTCGGGCCAGCTCCCAGAGGTTTTACAAAATTTTTAAAACCTATTATCGGTTTCCTTCGACAGCAAGGACTCCGTTTAGTCTTGTACCTCGATGACATTTTGATAATCAGCCATTCAAGAGAAAAAACACAAGAAGCTGTCAAACAAGTAGTAGGTTTGCTCGAATCGTTGGGCTTCGTTATCCAAGAAGAAAAATCCGTGAGAGAGCCGTCGCAGTCACTCGAATATATCGGTCTGATGATCGATACGATTTCAATGTCGTTTATATTCCCACAAAAGAAAGAAGAGGAACTGGTGGAAAAGTGCGGTAGAGCTTTCAAGTCCAAAACTATCACACACAGAGAGCTGGCATCCATTTTGGGCATTTTGAACTGGGCGGCCCAATCAGTCAACTATGCCCCAGCGAATTACAGAGACTTACAAGCCTTTTACTAACGACAATCTAAGTTGGCGCAAGGGGATCTCTCATTTGTCGTCACTCTTCCATCAGAGGCCAAATCCAACTTATCGTGGTGAATCAAGCGGGCTAATTTCTCGGAAGGTCGGAAGATAACTTCCCCCCCGTCCATTATTATTTTTTCCGACGCATCGTTATCCGGTTGGGGAGAAGTAAGTAACACGATCAGGACAGGGGGACCATGGACCACGGCAGAAACTCCACTTCATATTAATGAACTCGAGTTAATGGCTGCTTTTAATGGTCTGAAGTGTTTTGCAGCATCAGCATATCAGACTTCAGTCGAGATCAACATCGATAACACCACGACCTTCGCGTATATAAACAAGAAAGGAGGTACAAAATCTAGGCCTCTTTGCTCAGTCGCTTTAGAAATAAGCTCTTGGAGTGAAAAACGGGTGATCGACCTTCATGCAATTTATTTGCCCGGTGAATTCAATTTTATCGCCGACGCAGAGTCACGCAAGCCGCTTTCGACGGGAGATTGGAAGCTCTCGACCTCAGCTTTCGAAAAGATTCGACAATTATGGAGCGGAAAGTCGACCTGTTCGCCAGCTCATGGAACGCACAACTTCCGATTTTCGTCAGTTGGTTTCCCCAGCTCGGTGCGTGGATGACAGACGCATTCACACTGAACTGGAGATTCATCCGGAGTTTCGCTTTCCCCCCTTTCAACCTCATCCCGCAGTGCCTTTCGAAGCTGATCCAGGACCAAGCGACAACGGTAATTATCACACCGCTCTGGCCCACGCAGTCATGGTTCCTGATCCTGTTAGAACTGTCGATAGACATACCCCGCTTGTTCCACCAAGAACAGGATTTGTTGACATCCCCGCTGGGGGAATTCCATCAACTAACGGCCAACCCCTCCATCCGGTTAATCGCCTGGAGGCTATCGGGAGTTGTCTCGATAGCCAAGGCTTTCCGCCAGAAGTTGTCCAGCTTCTTCTTTCACCAACGAGAGAGAACACAAACACTGCATACCAGTCGGCGTGGAATGGTTGGAGTAATTGGTGCCACACAAGGACAATCGATCCCATGTCTGGTGGTGTGAAGGAAGTCCTGTGCTACCTGGACCGGATCTTTAAAAAAGGTATGAGCTACAGCTCCATCGATGTATCCAGATCGATGCTTTCCTCTACTCTCAACGTGACAAGTGACGGATCAAGAGATATCGGTAAAATTCCCTTGGTCACTCAGCTGATGAAAGGAATATACAACGCAAAGCCCCCGACTCCTAAATATAGCAGCATATGGGACCCGTGTACGGTTCTCTCCTTTTTTGACGTGACAGCCGGGCGGGCCCGTTCACTCTTGCAACTGGCCCGCAAAGCGGTAACCTTGCTGGCCCTTACAACCTTATTGAGATGCTCCGAAATCGCCTCCATACAGACAGATGTGATCGAGTTTTCAGGATCTAAAGTTTCCTTTAATCTCGGAACGCTCCGGAAGTCCCAACGTTCCGGCCCACTTATGCGTTTCTCGCTGAGAGAATGGGAACAGAATAGGGCTATTTGTCCGCTCACCTGCCTTCGCACGTATGTAGAAAAAACCAGCAGCCTGAGGTCTCCCCATAACGCAAATCATCTTTATATCGGCTCAACAAAACCACATAATCCAGTGACAAGTTCCACGGTAGGGCGATGGATTAAGGACCAGTTAAAAGAAGCAGGCGTGGACACGTCTGTTTTTTCCGCACACTCTACCAGAGGGGCGGCGGCATCCAAGGCCGCTTCGGCCGGAGTATCAATTCAAACAATCTTGAAGCAAGGCCACTGGGCCAACGAGTCAACCTTTGTTAAGTTCTACCGCCGTAATACAGCTATTGAGCAGAATTGTATCGAGTCCACCGTTCTTGCAGATAGGAATACGGACTCTGACTGGTTTAATTTTTTTACGTTTCTCAAATCACTTGTTGCACTTATGCTTTAAAGACACATAGATAGTTGGTGCGAACTGAATTTAAAATAATTGTAAATTGTTCGAGCAAGCGAAGCTTGCGTTGGACAATTGAGATTATTGGGAATGAAGATGAGCATCAACTAGCTATATTCCCTCCCACCCAGCCCTAAGTTATCTTGGGAAGAGTTTGTTTTTCTTTTCTTTTTGTTTTTTTTTGTTAAATTTATTACAAACTTCTCTTTTCTATCTTATAGATCCGGTAACAGAAACGGGCCTAACTGGAAGAACAATTGGAAGAAGAGTAGCGGTGGGCGATTTAACGAAAATTAGAATTTTTTTTGTGTTTATGTTTACCCTTTTCAAAAAGATCTGAGGCTTGTCAGGGTATACGCCCACTACATTAACTTTTTTGCTTATAACTAGCTAGAATACAAGGTCAACACATAGCTAGTTGATGCTCATCTTCATTTCCAATAATCTCAATTGTCCAACGCAAGCATCGCAAGCTTCGAAGGCTCGAACAATTTACGATTGCTTATCGAAACAATTTAGCTTATGTTCCAGCTGCCTGTGAATGCTAAATTTTTTGAGTAAGAAATATTTCAAAGCCATAGCTCAACATTTCCAACTGTCACTTAAAAAACACACACCCTAAGGGTTAAAAAATGACCTGACCTGTTACTTGCCCGGAAGAAAAAAAGCAAGGTATAGACTTTCCCAACCCTGCCTTGTCGTGTCCTCACCCCATCTACCCTACCTATTAATAAAACAAAACAACAAAAAACCAGTAACCCTGCCAATAGATGCCTTTCAACATTTAAATCGCTGTTTGGATTTTTGTGCAGGATACTGTACTCCAACTAGCATAAATCAAAAATTAGCCATCTCAACGAGTAATTGTTAATAAATTTGTACCTATTGTTTCCTCTCAAACATTAGCTTAACCTAAGACCTAATTGTACTCTATTAGCTCCACCTTAACTGGTTGTGGACACGATGTATTTAGCCATTTGACGCAACACAAAAAAACAAAAGAAAAACGGGTTTCCTTATTCAGGTGATAACGCCCCTTTCCACCTCAGACGCTTTTCGGCTTTGACGCAACGCAGTCATGGCGGATTCTAATCCAAGTTCAAGTTCTAGTTCCAGTTCAGTCTCATCAGGGGAATCTCATCGAAGCAACCACAAGCGGGATCGGGCAAATCTCAGCCGAGAAAGAATAATCTTAGACCAGGCACGTGAGCAGGAGCTACAAGAGCGCAGGCTAGAGGCCCATCGAGAGCGGGAGCAGCAAGAGAGAGACCGACAGAGGCGAGGAGATCGTCGGCAAGAGGGAGACCGTAACGGTGACTCTGATAAGCCCACTGGAGAGAGCCCGCCTCAGCGCAAATTTGCAGTACCAAAAAGGCGCATGCGGGTCGTCAGAAACTGGATGACTTCCACCTTGAGTCCTTCGGAAGCCAAGCAGCTACGAGAGAGGTTTTTGCCAAGCTTTACTGACACAGATTTTGATTTGAAATGCCCTCAGGTGGATTCCTCTCTGGCCCGGCGTTTGAAGGATCTCAAATGACCCGAAATGTCGAAGGCCGAGGCTACGGAAAAGTCGTTGAAATCTGAACAATACAAAGTCCTAGACGTCGCCCGTCCGCTCCTCTACCTAAAAGAGCAGATGGCTGAAGGACAGCTTCAAAACTCGCCCATGGCTGAGGCTGTTGACGTCGTTATGCGTTTGTGGGGCCATACTTTCTATGGAATCAAGGCCAGCCGCCGCAAAAATTTATTGAAGGTGTCCGACCCAAAGTTCGTCACCTTGCTGGAGGAAACAGGACGCTTTCAGACCAAACAGTGCGGAGCCCTATTCGGCAGTCACTTCATTAAAGAAATGGTCAAAGAGGCAACTAACGACCAGAAATTGAGGAGCATCGGGCGCCCAGCGGGCCAACCATCGAGCTTCAGAAGTCGCTACCCAGGCCCCAGCTATAACCCAACAAGTTCGGCAGGCGGCTATCATTGTAGTGGCTACAATGGCGGCAACCGAGGCGGAAACATCAGGGGAGGCCGCAATGCGACCGAAGTTTTTAGGAACAACAAGCAAAAATCGAGCTAAAGGTATGTGCCAGTTTTATCGGCGTCTAAACAAGCCGCGTGTTCTTACCCTATTGGGGGTAGGTTACGTTTTTTCGTGCACTTCTGGATCTCGATCTCAAACGATCCATGTATCATTCAGAGTATAAGTGAAGGCGTTAAAATCGATTTTGGATCGCCCCCGTTTCAATCACATTATCAGGGTAATATGCAGATTGGTAAGGATCAATTAGAAATCTATTAACAGGAAATAAAATCTCTCTTGAAGAAGAGGGCCATTGAGCCATTCGAGCCGGGAATGGGTTTTATCAGAGGCCTGTTTGTGATCCCGAAACGTACGGGAGGATTCAGGCCCATAGTAGATTTAAAAGCCCTTAATAGGTTTGTGAAACCCGTTCACTTTAAAATGGAAGGTATTCCGCTCCTTCAAGAGCTGATCCGCCCAGGTGATTTTTTTACTAAAATTGACTTCAGGATGCATACCTCACCCTTCCCTTACGCAAGGAAGATCGGAAATTTGTACTGATCAAATGGGGAGAGGTTTTCTCTCAGTTTAGAACCCTGGCGTTTGGTTTGTCGTCAGCACCCTGGCTTTTTACAAAAATCTTGAAGCCAGTCATAACTTGCCTGAGGAAACAAGGAGTCCGCCTCATAATTTACCTTGACGACATGCTTCTGCTTAACAGCTGCAAGGAAGGGGAGAGGAAAGATTTTTTATTAGCATGAGAGGTTTTGGGAAACTGAGGTTTTTTTATAAACGTAAAGAAATCCGTCGACAAGCCAACGCAGATCATCGAATACCTTGGATTGGTCGTTAATTCCCTCCTTCTTTCTCTTTCTCTTCGCCAAGAGAAAGTTGTCGAAATTTTAAAATTGTGTGGCGAACTATTGAAGCGTAAGACAGCTTCGCTCCGGGAGATAGCGAGGGTAGTAGGTAACCTAGCTTGGGCGGTTAAATGCATTCCTCTCGCCCAGGCGCATTATAGAGCTCTACAACGTTTTCATATAACGGAAAGCTCCAGATCCAACGGATTTCTCAACACGACCGTGACGCTAGACAAAGAATCGCGTGACAATTTAACCTGGTGGGTGGATAACATTGAGTCCGTGAACATTCGTGCAATGATAGCAGTAGAACCTGATAATACTATATACTCGGACGCGTTAAAAACAGGATGGGGGGAGTCCAAAATGGAGTTAGGACAAGAGGCCCTTGGATGGAAGACAATAGGGATCGACATATCAATTTATTCATTGAATTATTGGTGGCTCTTTTTTCATTGAAAGCCTTTACGGGGAATTTACGCGTAATTTCCGTCCGTCTAATGATGGACAATTTCACGGCGGTTCATTACGTAAACAAGTCAGGTGGAACAAGGTCGGCTAATCTGAACGCAGTCATTTTGGCTATTGTATTTTGGTGTGAAAGTAGACAGTTTTCTATCCAGGCGTTTTACGTACCAGGTATTTTGAATGTGGTTGCAGATCACCAGTTCAGGCTGAATCTGGAGGCCGGCGATTGGAAGCTACGGCAAGATTATTTCCAACGCATATCGTCTTAGTGGAACCCTCAAATAGATTTGTTTGCGGCAGCTTGGAACCGACAGCTGGACAGGTATGTTAGTTGGCAACCACAGCCGGACGCGATGGCAGTGGACGCATTCACACTGGATTGCGGAACATTAAGGGGCTATGCGTTCCGCCTTTCAAACTCATCCACAGATGCTTGCTGAAGATCTGGAAGGATCGAGCGGATGCGCTTCTGCAGACGCCGGTCTGGTTAGCACAACCATGGTGGCCAACGATAATGGAGTTGGTATAACAACAGCCCCGTATCCTGAAACCAGCGGCGAATCTACTAATGGATCCGGAAGGGAACCCTCATCCGTGGTTGGCTCGTGGGTCGATGCTGATGGCCGCCTGGGCCTTATCAGGGAAAGATTGGAAAACAAAAGCCTTTCGAGCAAAGTGGTCCACCTACTCCTGGCAGGAAATCGTGAAGCCACATCAACTGCCTACCAAACCTGCTGGAACGGTTGGGTCAGTTGGTTTACAGAGCGGGTTCAAGATCCCGTGTCTCCTGCTCTAGGTACCGTTTTAGAATTTTTATCCGACCTCCACGGAAAAAAACTGGCTTATATGTCGATCAACGTGTATCGTTCGATGCTATCGGGAACTCTGGAGCAGATGGAAGGCTACGATGTTGGCAAACATCCATTAGTTCTCAAATTAATGCAGGGTATATTTAATTCTACTCCTCCAAAGCCAAAATATACCGGGTTTTGGGACGTGGAGGTAGTTATGCGCCATATAGAGTCATTGGGATCAGATGTTGATCTAAGCCTCACCTCCCTGTCGCAGAAACTCGTCATTCTGTTAGCTCTGATTTACTTATTCAGAATTTCTGAAATTGCGGCAATTGACTCGGATTCCTTGGTTTTCTTGGGTCCAGTCGTGAAGTTCGCCTTATTGAAACTCAGAAAAAACCAACGCAAGCCGAAAGGTATCAAATACTTCTCCTTGCGCAAACTGGACCCCACTTCTAACCTTTGTCCAGTCCTATGCCTTTAAAGGTACGTGAGTATGTCTCAGTCTTTCAGAGGGAGCAGGCGGCCTTCCAGCTTGATATTGGGTACCAAATCACCGCACGCTCCAATCGGAGCCTCGTCTATTGCTCGATGGATTAAATCGGTGCTAGCCGACGCAGGGGTCGACATATCGATTTATAGCGCTCACTCTAGCCGTGGAGTTGCCGCCTCCAAGGCCAAAGCTTCTGGGATGCCTATCAAAACAATTCTTCGTACGGGTAGCTGAGAAATGGAGAGTGTGTTCTCCACACACTATAATAAGAGCATCGTCACCGAAAGTTTCCAGAATGTAATTCTGGGTGCAGAGTGACTAGTAGACTTCGAAATCACCCAGTTAAGATGGAGCTAATTGAGTACAATTAGGAAATTGCTCGAGATTGCGTAGCGATCGATGAGCAGCTGAAATTGTACGAAGTTAGAGAGAACTTAACTAAGGGTAATGAATTACCCACCCAACCATCAGTTATTTACTTAAAATTCTTTGATATTTACAGAGGACGCAGCAATGGCTACTAACTGCCTCTCAGATATCAAAATACAGAGGATTCCATTCCCCGACAGAAGAAGCATTATTATTTATTTATGAGAAGCCTCAAAGGTCTGAGGTGGAAAGGGGCGTTATCACCTGAAGAAGGAAACCAGTTTTTCTTTTGTTTTTTTTTGTGTTGCGTCAAATGGCTAAATACATCGTGTCCACACCCAGTTAAGGTCTCTCTAACTTCGTACAATTTCAACTGCTCATCGATCGCTAAGCGATCTCGAGCAATTTCCTAATTGCAGTGGCCTTGAAGGTCATGGGATAGAAGTTGGAAAAAGGAGGGTTGATTTTTAACTTTGGTTTTCAGTAATAAGCGGTCGCTCGATGAAGGTGTCCAGCGTTCGCGAAAAGTGAGACGATAGGAGGCGTTTTCTTTTCCTTGGAGCGCAAGAGGACTGACCTTCAGGGGGATTATGAAGGCGGTTGAACAGCAAACCTCTTTTCAATACAAATTATTTGCTTTTCATTTAGAATAATCTGTAAAGAAAACGAACTAGAAAAATTTTGTCTACCGTTTTCTAAACATCCCTTTTTAGAGAACACAAAAAAAAATATTGTTGTGTAACTAAGATAGTTTGCTACACAACTATATATTTGCTGGTTGAAGTTAATCAGTATTTTAGTCAGGATTGCCAAAAATACGCAAAACATTTTTTTAGGCTAACGAGGGGAGCTTTGACATGCAGCCTAGGGGAATAAAGGGGTTGAGAGCGGCGAAAGGAAAGAGATGAAGTTCCGCCCCTCAAAGTCAAAAGGGACGGAAAAAACGCTATTTTTTGTCAAAAACCTTAAAATTAGAATAATTAAATAAAACAAACGAGAGATAACACATCTCTAATTTTTATATATAGTATAAATCAATATCTACTCTATACAATTATGAAAACGGCTTATGAAAATTCTCGCAGCCGGGGAAGATATTGATTTTAAAGAGGGGAGGGTATCAAAACTTTGTCCTTAAATTAGTAACCTTAAACTAAATATTTTTTAAAAACAAATTAAACCAAAAGATAGCCCGTGAAAATCTGATTAATAATATATATTTTAAAAAATTAGATTATCAAACAATAGGTCTACAAATAAAGAAAAACAAAAAACGCACGGGAAAAGTGGACTACGACAAAATGAAAAAAACTAATTTTCATTTCGCCGTATTTTAAAAACTAATCGTCGAAAATGGACGAAATTTGGAAAACAAGTTATTTAGGATAGTATAAACCTACTGTCCAAATTTCGCTAAATTCTAAAATATGCACGCGCCAACGATTCGGTGACTTCGGCTGGATTGACCCAACATTAAACACAATACGTCGTTTTTTGTGCCAAGTCAACATAGTCGGGGGAAAAAAAGAAAAGAAACTCATGCCTCTGTCTGAAAGGATGTAGGTCCCAGTTGCAAAAATAATAAAATGTTGGCAATATAACTTCAGGAACAGAACTTCTTTTTTTCTTTATTCATGCAGGCATGCACAATTGAAGCTTTTGGATTGATCTTTCTTTTAAGAGATGCGGATCACAAATTATTTCAATAAAATCTCTTGGACACAATTCTTCTAAATTAAGAATTGTCTACTTACCCTCCTGCAAGCTAGCCCCACTCTCCTCTACAGTTTGTACGCTGAATGTGTTTTTAAAAAAACATACTCTCTAAGAAATATCTCTAGAAAAAATTCCTAGAATACATTTTGGTACATTTTTACCAATATACTTGCCGTTTTTTCACTGATTTCCCCGCCAAAATCCCTACAATATGATTTTTGAAAGGCTACGAAAAATATCCGATAATTAATCGCGGTATTCCGATTGAAGGACAAACATATTAGGGCGGGTTGGCGATCGTAACAAATAAAAATAAACAAAAGCGTTTCCAGAGGCCTTGCCTAATTACCTTAATGATTTTTTATCCTAGGTGGGGGGGACATTTTTGTTTGTATTGTTTATGTAAGAAGGAAGGATTTAAACAACAGGGTTGTTTTCCCTTAGGTTTGGCAAATTTTTTATCCTAACGAATAAGGATTTTTTAACGGGAAGGCACAATTTTTCCATTTTGGTCTCAAGATGAAGAGCATGAGTGCAGTTGTTGATTTTCAATTTTTTCCCGACAATTCGACAATCGTAAAATCAATTTCTATGCAGCTTTAATGGCCGAATATACATAACACATAAGATTTTCAATTCTATGAAAATTTTTCCGAAAATTTTTCTATCACCCTATACACATCTCACAGTGTACTGCATGCTATAATGCAAATAAATCGTTCAATGTGGCACAGTGGTTAAATATCAGACTACTCTGCGAAAGACGTGTGGTACTAAAGTTCGGCCCTCTAAAACCTACCAGCTCTGAGGTAAACGAATGCTAGGTGGAAGAGAGATAATACACAGCGGTTGTAGAGTACTTATTATTCATACTTAATAGAAGGCTAATTCTAAGTATGTTCAATATAATAAGTATAATCATTTTAGTTTAAGCATGGTAAAAAAGAATAAAAGTAGGGGAGACCGGGGCTACTTGGCTCACATTTGTGTTAGATGCGTCTCAAGCCTTTACTTTTAATCAAAATGAGACAAACTTATATTTTTAATATTAATTAACATCTAATCTATAAAATTGCTTCAGACAAGAAATACAATAAATGACGCGATCATGATGAAAAAAAAATGTTTTATTGGGACACCTTAAATGGGCGACTTACCCCGTCTCCGGGGCAGGTTGCCCATTCCAACGGGGCAAGTTGTTCAAGTTATTTCACATTAGCATACAAAACACACATGTAATCGTCGATATTTTCTTCACATTTTTCGCATGACCATTGATAGCAGATTCCAGTGCACTGTATCTATCCAACACTACTGGAAAAATAGTCAGCGCCACACTCAATGCAGATTTCGTCTTTATTTTTAATACTAAATGCCTTAGACATTTTTTGGTTTTCTTCTTTTGCCAACTTAATGGCCCTTCCAATAAGGTCGGGATATGCTGAAGCATGGTTTGTTTTTCGAATATAATTCGTAATTCCTCATTTTTTATGTTAAAGAAGAAACAAAACGAAAAATTCAGTTCATCACACTGAAACAACTTGAGCCAACTATCCCCTTCAAAAAAGAGCCAACTGACCCCTATATGGGGTTGGTCCACTATTTATTATTTATAAAATGTTTGCGAACAGTCAATAAAAATTTTAATGTAAGCCAATTAAAGCTGAATGAATGATGAATTCATCCATTTAAAGCTTATAAGTTTAAATCACTTACCTACGCCAAGAAAAAGAAAAGCACGGAGGAAAAAAAAAGTTGGTCGGCAGTTGTCGAAAACGTTTTTCGTATGCTGTTCGTTTTTTTTGCACAGTAGAAAAAGTGAAACAACGTCAGACCATCTAACTGTCGATTTTGAAACTATTGGCTATTTTGAAAACAGCAGGTGGTAATTAACTGATTTTTAAATAAGAAATGAGCAACCTACCCGATGAGCCAACTAGCCCCGGTCTCCCCTATGTTATTTTCTTATTTCAGTAGGCTAAAATCCCTACTTAAATTTTACAGTACTGTTCAGTGTACAGAAAACACTTAAATGGCGAAAAATAAGTACTCTTTTCAATCGCTGTGTAGTTTTAACTATTGACAAAAAATTATATAGCTTTCATTTTAAAAAAATATTAGAAATAAAAATTTTTAAGTTAATGTTATTCAATAACAATTAAAATAATGTTTAAAAGTTAATGATATTACAAAGTACTGCATTATGATGAAGGACGTTTCCATACATTTAGACATACAGACCTTAAGAATACAAGAATACAGTTAGGGTAGAAGGGGGAAACTATACGTCTGGACCTTGAAAATGAAAGGGGTGGATACACCCACTAAATTTTGGGAAAATAAAGGTAAACTGACTTTAGCATTCCGATTTAACACTATTTTGCCGATTTAAGTTGTCGGTAAAAAAATGCCGACAATAAAGTGTGTGCGTTGATTACCGAGTTATTTCTTGGTAAAAATCCAGACATTTTTCTTAGAGAGAACAAACCAATGCATGAACTTTAAGTAGAAGGAGCAAAGAACTTAGTTCATCAAAATCTAAGAAAAAATGATCCTATTTGATTTGTTATTTGCTTAACAAAACATGGTAATTTCAAAATAATCACCAACATGCTTTTCTTGTTTGTTATTGGAAAACTCGTTACACGGCAATCCCTCTTGCCACAGGATGCGTTGGTGTGTTCTAAAAATTAGTTTAGATGTTTCGTGTTTTATAATTTTTCTAATTTAAATTTTTTATGTTTTTTTTTAGGATGTAGTGCATCCTAATATTTCGGGAATGGAAGGACAAAATCAATTTTCAGTTCAAGCAAGGGAAAGTGTTAAATCGACAATAAAGGGATTGAAATCCGAAAAAGAGATGCTGGAAAGAAACGTAAACGAGAGACAAAATTTTAGTAAAAATTTGTTGTTTGAAGCTGGTAAAATCCGTAAACCACTGACTGAAAGGATTGCAGGAAAAGTAAAATTAGAACAAAGGCAAGAAAAGAATAAAAATTTTCAAAGGGAAAAAATGGAAAAAAAAGCGTTCTCCGTTATTTCACGGACAGCCAAGAATATTCTGACAATGAGCTTGCATCAAGCTTAAGTGGCAGTCTTTATCCTGGAGCGGAATATTATACCCAATTTTCCGTTGCCCGACTAGAGATGTCAGCACTGATTGGAATCGGATCAGTACATCCTGGTTTCGGTCCCGTCATTAACGACGTTTTGTCCTTCCAATACCCTATTTGCATTTCATCTTGTCATGATTTTATATCTTCCAATACTAGTATTTTTATCGCTGTGCTATCAGCGCCTTCCAATTTCCAGAAGCGAAACTTAATTCGACAGACATGGAAAAATCATTTGAAAGTTTTACATCAGGAGGGTTTGTTGGAAATAGCTGGTTTCGGATTTATTTTAGGACTAACAGATAACAGTGTTATTCAAAGCAAAATTGAAGAAGAAAGCAAAATATATGGCGATTTAATGCAAATCAGAATATCAGATTTTTATCGGAATTTATCTCTAAAAGTCGCCGGCCTACTAAACTGGTTGTACAGAATGTGTGCCAATATTGACTTTGTTCTGAAGGTTGACGACGATGTCTATGTCAACGTACGAAACTTAGCGCAATTTGTTCATACTTATCGACAGTTCAGTCACAGTGTGTTTGGTGCTGGAGACCCCAATGGGGGTTGGCCTGATCGAGGTAAAAAGATGCACTAAATTTTAGATAAACGTTATTTTCCCATACCAATGAACCTTACACTTTTTATAAGATGGTAAATGGGAAATATCCTACGAGGAATGGCCATGGATCGATTATCCTCCATATATTTTGGGGGCTGCCGTTCTAATGCATGGGAGCACAATCGTTCCCTTATTTGCTGCTTGTCAAACTACACCAATGATGCCCTTTGATGATGTTTACCTATATGGTATATGTAGGGGAGACCGGGGCTAGTTGGCCTGGTTTTTACACACCCTGTCTTACCACTTGTAATTTTTCCTGTAATGATAACATTTATGGCCTAGCTGATGTTTTGTTATCTTATCTAAATTGTAGCGTCAAAGAAAATGCTAATTTAGAAAAACTTTCTGCCCAAAAAACAGTTTTATTAGGACACTTTCAGCTGGCAACTTACCCCGTAAGTGGGGCAAGTTGCCCGTGAAGTCGGAGCAAGTTGGCCTTAAATCTTTGCAGCCCACATAGCAACGGGTAATCTTTAAGACATCCAAAGGATATCCGGTAGTCCAAAAGACATCCCGGACTAAAAAAAGATGTCCTTAGGATGTCTTGTTAGGGATATTTTGGTACAAGGACATGCCTGACAAAAAAAAGATGTCTTTAAGATGTCCCGTCAGGCCTACTTTTGGGACAAGACAAAAGAAGACTAAAAAAGGATGTCTTGAAGACGTCCTGTCGGGGATACTTTAGGCCAAGGGCATGCCAGACCAAAAAAAGATGTCTTTTGGATGTCTTGTTGGGGATACTTTGGGACAGGGACATGACTGACAAAAAAAAGATGTCTATAAGATGTCCCGTTATGCCTACTATTGGGACAAGACAAAAAAAGACTAGAAAAGGATGTCTTTAAGATGTCCTGCCGGGGATAGTTTAGGCCAAGGGCATGCCAGACCAAAAAAATATGTCTTTTGGATGCCTTGTTGGGGATACTTTGGGACAGGGACATGAATGACAAAAAAAAGATGTCTATAAGATGTCCCGTCAGGCCTACTATTGGGACAAGACAAAAAAAGACTAGAAAAGGATGGCTTTAAGATGTCCTGCCGGGAATACTTTAGGCCAAGGGCATGCCAGACCAAAAAAAGATGTCTTTTGGATGCATTGTTGGGGATACTTTGGGACAGGGACATGAATGACAAAAAAAAGATGTCTATAAGATATCCCGTCAGGCCTACTATTGGGACAAGACAAAAAAAGACTAGAAAAGGATGTCTTTAAGATGTCCTGCCGGGGATACTTTAGGACAAGGGCATGACAGAACAAAAAAAGATGTCTTTTAGATGTACTGTCAAGAATACTTTTGGACAAGGCCTTTTCGGACTACAAACAGATGTCTTAAAGATGATGACACGTATGAATTTTCATCTTCTCTTCTGTCATCCACACACGACTCGCACGCCCATAAGCAACATTTTTAAATTGCACAATGAATCCAATCTTCTTTAGTGGTCGAATAACGCCCTTCGCATTCTGGGCAAAATGATTCTTTTTTCTTGACTTCTTTTTTTTTCCGCTTTGCTGGCTTGCTTTTCTTGAACTCATCAGCTTTAGAGTTGGGAGGCTGTTCAGATAACACAATCTTCCTTGCGGCTTCTCGTAATTGTCAAAAAAGGCGTCATACACAGCGGCGACAAAATACCTAATTTTTGATACTTAAAAAAGGCCAGCTTACTAGATCTTTTTTCCGTACTTAATTTCTATAAGATACTTAATTTTTATAGGCTACTGAAAAATTCAGTAACTTGAGGTTAATTTTTGGAAAAAAGAGTTAGCCGGGCTAGGATTTGAACCATGGACCTTTATATTCGCTGTCTTATACTTTACCGCTGCGCCACTTCAATTGTTAATAAAAGAACTAATTTAGCTAAAAATCAGGATAAGATAGATAAAGTGATTGAAAATTTTCAAAAATTTTTTTGATACATTTACAAACATGTGATTTTGCAGCTAACCAGCTAAAGTTTTTAATACATTGAAAAGTAATGATCGTACAAAATGTATTTCATAAAATTTAAGTGCCATATATTTCAGAAATTAAAGAAAATTAACATAAAAAAATTTTAAGCGTGGTTCAAAAACCCAGAAATCCCTTAGATTAAATAACTGATTTGTAGTTATAACTAGTAACTTAGTTCAGGCAACCTGTCATGAGATGGGCTTGTGTTTGCCAAAAAATAGTTAGCCTTATTGCTAAATTTAAGTTTGGTTCCTTAAGATTAACAAATGTTTTTGAGAACGAAGAAATTTTAGTCGCCGATACTTGTGAAAAGGTGATGTAAAAGTGAAAAAAGATAAAATATATGCGACCAGAAACTAGCGTTGCAAATCCTTCAAACTAAACAAGTTTGTTTATTGGGTTTCAATAAGTTTTTTTCCATAATTTAGTTTCTATTTCATTAAGTTATTTTATTTAGTATTGGGTTTTGTCCCATCAAGACAAAACACGTAATTAATTCGATAATTTACCGCCCTCTTTTGGGGGAAAACTCTTTAAAAGTAAAGATTTTCTATCAAGGATCTAGAGTTCGGCCCCAATTTCTTGATACCTGGCCTACTATACTAGAACGTAGGAGAGGTTGGGGCTAGTTGGCTCAAGAGCAGTTTGGCAAAACTTGTTTTTTCAGTAATACTAATAAAATTATAGTCCTACAAAAATTTGGAGTTATAAACGTCATAATTCACCATCTTAAAAAAAACTCTGTCCTATAAAGTCCAACGGTGTGATTGATAAATAAAAGAAGTTTTTCGGTTTAAAATGGTGTTGACTGCTTTTTTTTTACTTTTGCAACTGCACAGAGGCGACAAGATACTTAATTTTTGATAACTAAAAAAAGCCAGCCTACTAGATTTTTTTTTCTTCTTAATTTCTATAAAATACTTAATTTTAATAGGCTACTGAAAAATTCAGTAATTTTATAAACTATAGGGGAGACCGGGGCTAGTTGGCTCACGGGGTAAGTTGCTCATTTCTAATTTAAAAATCACTTAATTTCCGTCTGCTGTTTTCAAAATAGCCAATTGTTGCAAAATCGACAGTTAGATGGTCTGACGTTGTTTCAGTTTTTCTATTGTGCAAAAAAAACGAACAGCATACGAAAAACGTTTTCGACAGCTGCTGACTAACTTTTTTTTTCGCCGTGCTTTTCTTTTTCTTGACGTAGGTAAGTGATTAAAACTTATAAGCTTTAAATGGATGAATTCATCATTCATTCAGCTTTAATTTGCTTACATTAAAATTTTTATTGACTTTTTGCAAACATTTTATAAATAATAAATAGTAGAGCAACCCCATATAGGGGTAAATTGGCTCTTTTCTGAAGGGGTTAGTTGGCTCATGTTGTGTCAGTGTGATGAAACTTGACATTTTGTTTTTTCCAACTTTAACATAGGAAATGAGGACTTATATTCGCAAAAAAAAGCCATGCTTGAGCATCTCCTGAACTTATTCGAATGGCCATTAATTTGGTAAAAGAAGATAACAGAAAAATCTCTGACATATCTAAGGCACTGAGTATTCCAAGAAGATCTTTGACTCGTTATATAAAAACTGGAGAAGAACAGCCATTAGTTGGCTACAGCAAGTCACGCAAGGTAAGTTTTCATTCATATTTTATGTTTATATAACCTTTAAATACATTTTATATTTTGTCTAGGTCTTTTCATCTGCGCATGAGAATGACTTGGAAGAATACCTTCACCAATCAGCTGATATCTACTATGGGCTCTCTCCGAAGGAAGTCAGAAAGATGGCCTGGCATTATGCCTCCATGTTGGAGCTAAATTTTCCTGAAACGTGGAATACCAATAAAGAGGCTGGAGTGGATTGGTTCGGTGGGTTCCTCAAGCGACACCCAACTCTCTCCATTAGGAAGCCTGAAGCAACTTCCCTGGCACGGACATCTGCTTTTAACCAACATAATGTTGATCTCTTTTTTGATAACTTGTCAAAGTTGCTGGATCGTGAAAAGATCAGACCACACTGTATCTGGAACATGGATGAGACCGGTGTGACAACTGTCATTCCATGTGAGAAAATTGTTGCCCGACGTGGACAAAAGCAAGTTGGAGCGGTAGTTTCAGCAGAGAGAGGAGTGCTTGTCACATTGGCTTGTGCCGTTTCAGCTACTGGAAATTCTATTCCCCCATTTTTCATATTCCCTAGGTAAGGTGATTCATTCAATTCGATCAGGTGACCATTCAAAATAATTGACTATTAATAATTTATCTTTTTCAGGGCAAACTTCAAGCCTCACATGCTAAATGGAGCCCCCCTTGGCAGTAAAGGAACGGCGAATAAGTCCGGATGGATGTTGGAATCAACCTTTAATGATTTTATGGACCATTTCATCTCTTCCGTTCGTCCATCAAAGGATCATCCTGTCCTTCTCTTACTGGATAATCATTCGTCACACCTGTCTCTGGCCGCGTTGGATTTAGCTAAGAAGAATTCCGTACATCTCCTCTCTTTCCCTGCGCATTGTTCGCACAAGCTCCAGCCACTGGACGTGTCCGTCTACGGACCGTTGAAGAAGTATAATACTGCTGCCCAAGCTACCTGGATGCGAAATAATCCTGGTCGTACGATGACCATTTACGACATCCCCGGAATTATCAACAGTTCGTTTCCTCTCGCTTTTACTCCGTCCAACATTATTGCAGGCTTTCAGAAATCAGGGATTAGTCCATTTGACCGAGATGGATTTCATGCTCTTGCCGACTACGCTCCAGGTTATGTGACCGACCGGGTAGAACCAGCCGAAGAAGTGCTGATGCAAATTCCATTGCCGGATGAAAACATCCCGTTCACTTTTCCTTTTGATGAGAATGATGATGCAAATTTTGACAACATTGACATTGATGGTAGGCCTAACTATAGTTTTAAGAATGGTGACTAATATTTCAAAAATAATTCTTTTTTTCATGTTTCGTGTAGAAGCCCAAATTGTCTCAGAAGCTGTGCCATCTCCCCCAGTTCCGCGACAAAAATCTCCTCTGCAAGAATTGCTGCCACTACCCAAAGCTGGACCAAGAAAGCAAACCAAAAACAATGGCCGTCGTAAAAGAACAACCGCTATTTTGACCGACACTCCGGTTAAAGCAGTCATCGAAGCAGAGAAGATGGCTGTAAAGAGCAAAGCTGCTAGAAAGATGTTTCCGGATCAACCTGGTTCCTCCAAAAAGAAGCGGATGCCGAAAAAAAAGCAAGGCGAGCAGTTAAAATCAAAGAAATTTAAAAATAAAGACGAACTGTGCATTGAGTGTGGCGCTGATTATTATTCCAGCAGTGTTGGTTGGATACAATGCACTGGAATGTGCTCTCTATGGTCATGTGAAACATGTGCAGAAAATGCTGATGACTACATGTGTGTTTCCTGTGCTAGTGGCCTATGAAATATATTGGAGCCAACTGGCCCCGTTGGCATGGGCAACCTGCCCCCGGGATGGGGTAAGTTGCCCATTTAGGGGTGTCCCAATAAAATATTTTTTCAATCATGATCGCGTTATTTTCCGTATTTTTTCCAAAGCAATTTTATAGATGAGATGTTTATTAATATTCTCAATATAAATTTGTCTCAATTATATAAAAAGTTTAGGCGTGGGATGCTTCTAAACAAAAAGTGAGCCAAGTAGCCCAGGTCTCCCCTACACTGTTAAAAAAGGTAACGATTTTCGGTAGATGATTACTGTCGATAATCGTTAGCTGGTATCTCTAAGCGTTATGTGCTACTTTTCGTAAGAAATAATCCACAGTTTCTGGTAGATCGTCGCGGAAAATCTAGATGTTAAAAAATCTAACGATTTTCGGAATAAATTTGATACCGATAATCGATAGTTTCAGGTAGATCCTATCTCTATATATAATATCTTTCTCTTTAAAGATATTTTCGAAGAAACGACGGGGGTATATTATTCATAAAAGTAGTATACACACAAACAGGAACAAAAAGAGGCAGGATGAAACTGATAGACATAAAATTCTTCAGTTTTAAGATATTCTGAGCAATTTGAAAATTATCTGGTCTTTTTTCAATTGGGAAAAACTGGACTTTGTTATAGAATAATACAGTTCGATAAATTTTACAAAAAAAGAAAAATTTTCCGCAGTGAGAAGCAATATTTAAAATCATATCAAATTCTTGAGGTGTGTGAAATAATGGGACCCAAAATCAAGCTTTCTTTTACACTGTTAAAACACATACTATTGTCTTGGGTTGCTCATTTAATTTTTTTAAATTACAGTACCCACGCCAGGTATTGGATCACCTCGGTCCAAAAAAGGCGTTTTAACCCGCGCGAGATAGGCCTAACGGTGTCTCGCGTGTGAATTTTTTTTAAATACTAAGATTGCTCGTACGAGGTTAATTTTTTTAAATCAGAAAGGTAAAGAACTAGTCTTTATCTTTCTGATTTTTAATTTGTAAAAAGTATAGTTGTTATATGGGAAAAAGGATCATTTTGAAATATTGGATCACCCCCGACATGTGCTGCATTCGTTATCCCTACCCGCGGTTATGCCGTCGGGTAACTTGGTTGTAACTTGCGTCCCTTTCTTACCCCTCAACCCTCTCCCATACCCGTTGGCGTAGCCGCGGGTAGGGACAACGAATCAATATATTATCAATTTCACAACATAAATTTTTATGAATCGTTGATGTTCAAAAACAAAATTTTTGCACGGAAGATCAATTGTTTCTAAATCTTTAAAGAATTCTCCCAAATCTTTCTATCATCTAACGCACTTGAATCGATTTTGAATAGATATTTTTTAATCAACCGGCATCGAAGGTGGTATATTTGATCGCAGCTTTGGCTACCGATGTATAACAAAGGTCTGTTGTTCGAAACCCGTTGAGTACAATTTTTCCATGTCTCAATTTATTATTTTAAGTAGGCTAGTATACTACAAATGTGACAGAATTCATTATTCCATATCGGAAAATTGTCGGCCATTTTGGGAGGGTATTAGAAACACAAGGACTACAAAAATGTGGCTGTTACTTGAAGGTTGATTTTACTACAAGTCCGTAAAACTCCCCTACCAAAATGGCCGACCGAAGGGGAGCTAAATTGCTTCGGGGGATGAAATAAAGCGGAAAAACTGATGCTTATAAATTTTAATATATCTCACTAATAAAATAAAATTATATAGCTTGTATGCAGACTTCACGGTGTGTGAGGTCACGTAGGTGACGGGAAATTGAAATAAAAGTATGAAAGCACTTGCTTTTCCATAAAATACTTAATGAATTACTTAATGCATAAATGTCTTCCCTGTGAAATGTACAACAAACTTATTGATGTCATCTCAAAGCTTAATATCTTGGCTATATTATAAACGAATTTACAATTAGTTATCTCTGTTTATCCAATAAGAATAAAACAAAATAGGACCGCACCCATTTTTTTGACAATTTACCCTTGGTTTGGGGTAAGTTGTCCTGAGCTTGGGGTAAATTGTCCATCTAACTATATGATCACTTTATAGATGTAGATCACCGTTGCAATCGTAACATACAAACACTGGATCTACACAATCAACACTTGCCCATGTTTTACAAGATGTCACGTCGTGTTCCGAACTCAAAAGCTAGCTTTTTAACACCATTTGGTGTAAGACTAAAATAAATATCACAAGGCTTTTTCAAATACTCTTCTAGTGCACCTTCTTCTTCATCAGTAAAAATCTGTACTCGAACAAAAATTTTAGTTCATGTAATTTTTACTTTGTCTGAGTAACGCACTGAAAAGTTTACCTGCTTGGGTTTGGCATACCCTATAAAGAAAGTTTTATCATGTTCAGGCAATTCATCAAGACTATCCTGGTGACGGGGATTGTTCGTCTGCTACTGTCGAACTGTCACGCTTTTCAGCCTCTCTCTCATCTTCATCATTTTGCGTGTTTTTTTAGTGTTCTTGCCACAAACTGCAACTCCTTAATCAGTTTTTACGCTGATCTCGGCCCACTCCATGGATGAGTTTGACGGTGGCACTCCTAGCGACCCACCGGGGAGTGACAGACAATGTAAACATTGCAACAAGACATTCCAAATTGTCCATAACGGCTATCGCTGCTGCACCCCTGAATGCACGAAAGCCCAGCTAGTTCTAAGACGTCTGTCCTCCAGCACGTCTACGGCCATGAAAAAGTCAAACAAGCGGAAAAAAGATACTACCCAATCTCCTGACAAGGTGGATTCCAACGATACGAAAAAGTCAAAGGCTGACACTGTTTCCGCCTTTATTGCTGATCATCCACTTGCCACCATAAACTCGGTAAGTAAAACTGATCTTATATCCAGCTTATGTTCTGCTTTGTCCCTTCTAGAGAATCAGCTTCTTTTTATTTCTGAACTTGAACTCGCAATCTCTCGACTTAGTGATGACAACGTTTCTGTCCTCGAATCAAAAGTCGCCAGTCTTAGTAGCGATTTAGAAATCCTGGAACATCAAATTAAATGTCTAAAAGATGAGGCTGTACAAATGAAGGTAACTTTTGCTAATTGCGTCCTAAAACTCCAGCAAGCTAGACCCCCCCCCCCCGGTAAAGCCAGCCCACCTTTTTCTGGTCCGTCGTATGCCTCTGTTGCCCGTAACAACCCCTCTAGTTCAATTCTAGTTGGTAAGTGCACCGACGTTTCTGTGCCACCTTTAAACGCCCAGGCCGTTGAGGAGTTTCTGGATACCCCAAACAGTGGGTTGATTCCCTCACATGTTCGTTTTAAGAACAAAAAAATTTTTGTCACCCTCGACAGTGAGGTGCCTGTAGCCAAGGCAGAAGCACTCCTGAACAACCGACCTGATTTTAGCAGCCGCTTTGAGCCTGCTAGTAAGCTTAACGTGTCGTACCCTATTGTGGCACTGTTTGTTAATGTTTCAGATGTGAACAGCCTCAAGGCTAAACTGGAGCACTGAAACTGCGATTTACGTGGGCCGATACACTCCGTAAAAGTAATTTACACCTAGCCGCAAACCACCGAAGGGCACGTCAAGATCTTTCTCAAGTCCAGGGCCGTCAGGGAAGTCGTTCTGGCGCAGGGCAGGGGTCGATCCTCGGCACCTACTATCGTTTGGTGCCAGTTGATTTGAACCGGGAAGTGCGACGCTGTTTAAAATGCCAAAAATACGGGCATATCCAGCGGGACTGCTCTTCGAGCCATGCAAAATGAAAGTGCGCTGGTAGACATAGTACCAAAGAATGCACATCTGAGGTTCCGACATGTGTGAACTGCAGTGGCTCCCATCAATCCGTCCACACTACAAGCGTTGAGCAGGTGAAATCAGTTGAGCGGTATAGGACTTTCCTTGACATAAATGCCTGACAAAAGCGCTGCTCTGCAATCCGAATATGCGTTTCTTAAATGCTTAAGTTCAATTTACGTCACTCCTCTCTTGCTTCTTCCTCCCTTGCACAAGTTATTCTTGATTTTAACATTGATATGGTTCTTGTTCAGGAGCTTTATGCGCATCCATGCATCCTTCCAGTTGTAGCAAATGTCCCCCCTGGGTTCTCATCCTAACACCTGCTCTCCACAGACCATGCATATGGGGCTGTAATTCTGGTACGCGACTCAGTGGCCAAAGCTGGCAACATAGTCTGTAAGCATATCTCCAATTTCGCTGCTTGCGTTGAGCTGTCAACGAGGCACGGCCCCTTCCGCTTTTCCTCCATCTACCTTCGCCATACCATTTCAAATTTCTTGACCACGGTTTTTCCCATTTTTGAGGTTGCTTCCGCACCTTTTGCAATTATTTGCATTGACGTTAATGCCAGGTTCCGGCTCTGGAATAGTGCATACAACGACGATTGTGGCTCTGATCTTGAGTCCTCTTTGGTCTGCTCTAGGCTAAGCGTCGTCAACAGACCTCCATGTCCTCCAGGTACATCTTTTGTTGATCTCACCCTTACTGGTGACCAAGTCAACGTTAAACGTTGGCTTTTCCTCTCCATTCCTTCCCTATCTGATCACCCATACATTTTCTTTGAAATTGATCATGGGGATTTTGACAAGCCTAACAAGAAATCCTACCGGCCTTCTGTACCAACGCTGCCCCGAATCAATCGGGACCTCTACTCCATCGAACTAGCGAAAGCTCTTGGCCGACTACCCATTCCAAGACATATCGAGTCTTCTGAGGCAGTTGAGACTCAGATTGCGAATCTTACCTCTGCTTTATCCGCGAGCGCCTTTGCCGCCAGGATTCCTGTTTCTCGACTCAAGTGTAGTAAAAACATGGTTTGGTGGACTAAGGATCTCTGTGCCCTTCGAAGCAGAACTCGATCTCTCTACAATGCCTGGTCAAAACATAGGAATACTCAAAGCAAACAGCTGTACCGGAGTAGCAAGTGGATGCATCAGCGGGAGCTAAGAGCTGCTAAATGCAGAGCCTAGAATAAGGTCAGGAAGAGTGCGACCGATGGAGATGTTTTTCGTGTCCTATCAGACTTCAAGGGTAAATCTAAATCAATCCCCTTACCATCTGAAATCCTAATCGATGGCGCTCCGTCAACTGACCCGATTGCGATAGCTGATTGCTGCGCCCGGCATTTTTTTCCGGACGAACCTCCATCCGACACAGCTCACTTAGCAGTTGAAAAAGAAGCCCTGGCCTCCATTCACGCCCATCATGACGGTGCACCCCCTGTTTTTTCAGACTGGTAATTTGATTCCGCCGAACACTCATTAAATCCAACATCTGCTCCAGGAATAGATAGCATATCAGCCGACCTACTACTTTTTAGCCTACCGTTAATCAAACCTTACCTCTCCGTAATCCTGAACGCCTGTATTCTTATGTGTTTCTTTCCGGTTTCGTGGAAAATTTCGAAGGTTGCAGTGATCGGCAAGCCCAACAAAAGTGACCCTTCCTCCTTAAACAGGTACAGGCCGATCAGTTTGGTATCGAACCTGGCCAAAATTCTTGAAAAGGTAGTCCTAGGGCAGTTAGTCTGGCCTGCCAATGCAGGTGACTGGATTAGCACTTATCAGCATGGTTTTAGAGAGAATAGGTCGACAGAAACAGCGGCGCATTCCCTGATCTCCTTCATCGAAGGAACTTTTTCGGAATAAAAAGTATGCGCCTCTGCCTTTCTTGACCTTAAGAGTGCCTTTGACTCCGCCTGGCATCCGGCAATAATTTTTGCTCTTGCCAAACGTGCCTGCCCGAATTACCTGATCAAAATTATGCATAGTTTTCTTTCTAATAGACTAGTGACTCTCTCAACAAATCAGCACACCCTTAAAAGACAAGTCAATCTGGGATGCCCGCAAGGTGGGGTTCTCTCACCATTTCTTTGGAATCTGCTCGTTGATGATCTTTTTCGACTCCCATGCCCTTTCCCGGTTAAAATTATTGCATACGCCGATGATAACACAATTGTAACGGCCCACAAAGATGCTTATATCGCTACACAAAATATGCAAACTGCTTGCGACGCAGTTGGAACGAGGCTTTCCACTAAAAAATTGTTTATGAATGCTGTCAATGTTGAAAGTAAACTCAGAATCGATATTCGAACGTTGTGCTTCTGTATCAACGTTCTGTTTCCACTTAACACAATCGTCTATGTGAAGTTATTTTACCTCTTCCCAAAGAGTTGAGAAGAAGACTTCCAGTCTTTTTACTCTCATGCTATGAGAATGTCGTTTCTATCTACCTTCTGATTCTTGAGATGGCGTCATATTCTTCAAAGGACGTCAGCCATATTAAGAAATTTGGCGGAACATATTTCTCTTTCTGAAAGTTCCAAGTTGAGTTAGTACTGGAACAACACCAACTTTTAAGTATAGTTAAACGGAAAGAAATCTGTCCACTGCCTCATGTTCAAGAAGAAATTATCATCAACCAAGAAGCTATCGCTCTTTGGAAGAAGTAATCTCAAACTTCTAACTCAGTACCAAATTGTTTATCCTTCATCTTGAAGTGAAATTTCATTACTCATATTCCTCGTTTAAGGGAAGGTGTTGAAAGTAAACTCAGAATCGATATTTGAACGTTGTGCTTCTGTGTCAACGTTCTGTTTCCACTCAACACAATCGTCTATGTGTAGTTATTTTACCTCTTCCCAAAGGGTTGAGAAGAAGACTTTCAGTCTTTTTACTCTCATGCTATGAGAATGTCGTTTCTATCTACCTTCTGATTCAGAAGAGTTAACACGTTCCATAATACTTGAAGCAACTACCTAATTGAATACAAAACTATTTAATCAAAGTGTTTTACTTCTCTGCAAAACTCAGCAATTAAAACAGTTTTTGTGTTGTTCTCCCGTAGGCAAGTCTCCTTGGACAATCTCTCCTTACTCAAAAACAGGGCCAGAAACTTGCCTTCAAACTCCGCCTCCTTCCTTGGTTTTGTTTTGGATGCTCGTCTGAAATGGGATAAACACATCCAGAGCAAGTGTGGGTCTGCGACGAGGGCCATGATGGCGTTTTGCAGCTGCTTACGGCAGTTTCTTGGGTAAGATAGCAGGCGATTGCGTTTCCTCTATACTTCCACCGTTGAGCCCATTTTCGTATACGGTTGCTCTATCTGGGCGTCCGTTCTGCGTACGAAGGCGGGAGTCCAAAAGATTTGCTCGTTTCAACGTTTAATCTGTCGGGTGAAAGCACGCTCGTTTAAAACAGTCCCTACAGAATCTCTCCTACTGCTATCCAACCTCCTTCCTCTCGATCTTCGCATTCTAGAAATATCTTCTTTTCGCCTATTCTCGCAATCACCCGGCGAGTTTTTTGCCAACTCATCTCGCAAATTCATCCAGCAGAGTCTTCCCGACACGTGCAAAGGTAACACGTTGGCTCGTGCCAGTCTCCCTCTCCTTGATCAACTTCCTCCATGGAGAATCGTTCTGAATATTACCAACCTATCATATACGTCAAACGCTCTGCTACCAAACGCTCCTAACACCTTGCGCTGTTCCAAACGTGTCTACCAGTACCGTGAGGCCACTGGGTTTTGTGCAGTTTTTTCGGACTCAATGGCGGTGATTAGTATACGAAACTTTTTGCTACCTTCTTCTGTCTCTTTCCGAGTTGACCTCAGCATCGCCGTCTCCGAAACAATCAGGATAATTACTGACCTCAAGCCTAAGTGCAGAAACAGCGAGATCTACGTAGCCGAGAAGATAAAAGCCCTCAATCCTGCCACTGCTCTTTTTCCGTCGGAGGCAAGCAATCTTGCTCTTTTGGTGTCGCTTGGTAGCTCCTACCACATTTTCACTGCCACTAACCCAAACTTGCAGGGCCTCATACTTGCTGGTTTCTGGGCCAAATCTCTTTCTCCGCGCTCAACACAAAACACCCCATTTTCGCCAAACATCCTGGAGCAACAGATTGCGTCGTACGTCTCACACGCATGGCATGAGGAGTGGCTGTACTTACCATCTAATCTCAGTGTCAAAGCTTTCTTCCCAGATGTGCAATCCGCCAAAATGCTTCTCAAAATTAAAACCAGTGCTCTCTCAACCCAGCTATTTACCGGCCAATGTCCTCTCAATTCCTACCAGCATCGTTTCGGTTTCACCTCATCTGCCTCCTGTCGCTGCGGTGCCTCTGATGAGTCAGTTGTACACTACCTCTTTCAATGCCCTATCTACTACCCTCTCAGAAAGAAGCTAGTTGACTCACTCTTAGCAAGCCAAATCCCGTGGCACCGCCCTCTCTGTTTATTTCCAAAATCCCACCTCTCCTGGAATACGCTAATCCGATATATACTTAGCACCAAGCGTTTTCTCTCCTAGGACTAATTTTTAAGCTAAGCCTCTTGAACTTCCATTTTACTTGTTTTGCTTGTTCGCTTTGGTGAAGGGTCCAGAAATGCGTTTTCCTGCTGGCCATTTTCCCAGCGACCGGGTCCAGGGTCGCGTTGTCAGTGCTTGCTGCTCCCATGGACAGACTGGTGCTGTGCCTATGGGATGCCCCTACACTGTACTCTGTAGACCTGAACCTTCTTTTTTGTAAAAAATTCTCTATAGACCAATTGGCAACTACTAAATGGTAGCTAGTTGTGATCCGCCACTGTTTCATCTCTCTCCTGCCTCTGTTCTATTTTTATTTCTCCTGCCCATCAGCTCTCCAGATTGGGGCTCTGGGAACTGTGGCCGGGGGCACCCGGGTGAGACTGTAGCTATGCCGGCGACCACCGGCTGGTGGTTTTGAAGGTTCAACCAAGCCGGACAGGTACTCATAAAATCCCCCCCGTTCTCGCCACCGGCAGGCCCGCACTAGAGCCGTCGATAGGCCCAGTTTTCACACATTTGTAAAAATCTCCAATCTTTAACGTCCTTCTTCCCCATGTAAATATGTATAGCTAAGTTCTCTTCGGAAGCAATACACAGGGCAATACTCGGCCTCCAAGTCTAAGCCCTTTATATAAAAGAAAAATAATAAAAAAAATCAGAGAAGTACTTCTTTACATTCCTTCCAAGACTTTAACGGGAAACATCATATTCTCTTGCTGCTTGAGACACATTCATTCCGCTCTCTACTACAGCTTTGATAGCAAGAATCCAGATATCTTTAGGAATTTCACCCCTGTTAGTCTTCCTTACATATGTTCTCATTTCACCTGTTATTAGATATGAAAATTTGGATGTAAGGCAAGAGAATTTTAGCACCTAAAAAATTGAAGGACAACTTGCCGCAACCTCGACTGGACAACTTGCCCCAGCCATGGGGGGTAAAGATTATTTTGATTTTTTAATAGTAAAAAAAAAATATTGAAGTATAATTAATATAAAGAACGAAGCTGTATACCTGAGGATAAGAATGACACTGTCCTGGACTTTCAAAGTAAACAATTTATATCAAAAAGCCTGAGAAAACCCCGAATTGAAAATTTGTGAAATTCCGACTGAAAACACGTTTCGTCTGCAGCTTCCGCAATTCTGCATGTAATGCCATCAAACTACAATTTAGAGTCGATGCGGTCAAACTGTACACCACAGAATTTTTAGTATTTTTTAAAAGCAGAGGGCACTAATTAATGCCATTTGGTCAACTTACCCCTTGGGACCACTAACCCCGGTCTCCCCTATTATAGGAAATTTTTTCCTCTTTTGAACTGTAACAATGGATTTTTCTTAATCACTTACAAATGAGAAATAAAACTTTTTATTTTAATAAACCCCGGGTTGGGGCAAGTTGATACCTTGCAACATGGGGCATGTCGGCATATGTATTATACATGCATACCTATAAATTTTTTTTTTTGCATTTTAGGCTATTAATCTTGATGTAATCTATTACAACTTATTTCTGAGTTTCCCACTCTGAAATAACTATATAATTTTTCTTGATTTTAATGTTATTCTAGTTTGATTACAACATCAACATTTGACTGAAATTCCCATAGAAAGTGCAAACTTACCCCACTACCACTACCAACATACCCCGTAATAGGGGCATGCCGGCAACATTTTTCCAACTCTTTGAACGTTGATTTCGATATGAATTCTTTGACGTAGATTAAATAAAAAAATAGTGCGAGAAAGCGGGTTATCTAAACTTTCTCTTACAACTTTTCGGGTGCGAAATAGGAAAAATAAAAGAAACAAGAGAAGAAAATTAAAAAATGGTACCAACTAGCTCAAGCCTCCCTTACTTTATTCCTTTAAAAACACTTATATAAAAACTTTTACGATTTTTTCAAGTATCTTCAATGTGATAAGTATAATCATTTTAGTTTAAGTATCGTAAAAACGAATATAAGGTAAGTATGTAACTTTCCTATTTCAGTACGCTAAGATCGTTACTTTAATTTAAAAGTACTTTTCAGTGTAAAGAAAACACTTAAATAGCGAAAAAAAAGTACTCCACCACCGCTGTGTATTTTATTTCTGCTATGCACTAAATGCTTCTTTAGAATAAGGCAAACATAACTGTTCGATACGATAATTCAAACACACACTACTAAGTGGCCTTCGCACTTTTTTTAATGTTAATGTGCGTGTGTGACGTCTGTGTGCGTTTCTTTTAAGTAACGTAAAAACGTCGTAGGGGAGAGTGGGGCTAGTTGGCAGGAGGGCATGTTTGCATTTCCTCTAGAAGAATTGTGTGAAAGAGGTTTTATTGAAATAATTCATAGTCAAAGATGTTTATCGTGCGCTCATTTGTGCAAAGTTTTATAAATTTATCCCAAATAGTTTAGGAAATAGAAAATAACGAAATTTTTTGCGTCAAATCCACAATAGTTGCGTGCTTGGTATTCATCAATTTTAGATTTTCTTGGTATGCATATAATTTTTAAAAAATATTAGTTTTATAGAAAATTGTGTCCTCTATTGAACTGTAACAATGGATTTGTTTTAATCAATTATAAAGGAGTAATAAAAACTGTTATTTGAATAAACCCCGGGTTGGGGCAAGTTGATACATTGCAACATGGGGCATGTCGGCATAAGCATTATACATGCATATGTATGGTACATGGTCTGTCAAAATGTCAGGGAATTGTAAGTCGAATGTTTGCTAGATATGACTTATGGTGAACAGTGGTATGCATTAGAGGCCAAAATTTGGCACATTTTAGATATTTCACTTTATACGATGTTCACCTGTGAAATGTTTGCCTGAATTATGTATATTATTTTTTATTTTTTGCATTTAAGGCTATTAATCTTTATGTAAGTTATCACACAGCAGCGGTTCCCTACTTATTGTTTCCTACTTAAGAGGTGCCAGGGTCTCTTACATGGCTTTGGATACTTAAATTCCGCCCATACTTACACGAGATTTCCTACTAAAAAAACCTGTTTCATGTAAGAATGTTGTAAGTAGCTAAGTAGGCTCAATAAAGGGTCTAGCATACTTAAAATTCATTCGCATACTTTTTTTTCTGTAGGGCAATTATATAATCTTTAGTCAAAAATTCAGCAAATGACTTCTATCACATCGAAATTTGTTGTGGTTATAAAGATATATCCATAAATGGGGTTCAGAAATGAAAAAAAATTGTCGCATTCCGCGGGATTCGAACGTCAGACCTTCTGAGTCGTAATCCGATGCCTTACCACTGAGCTACACTCGATGATATTTAACTTGCAAACATAGCGTCATATACGATAAAGGTCTGTTGGGTGACAGAAAAATTTTAGGAAAAATTTTTAAGAAATGGTATCATTTGATTTTACGTGCTGAAATTCTGTAATCAAACACCACCGATTGATAAAATTTTTGAAGTTCATAGTTATAATTTGAATTAATTTATGCTAATATTAATTTGATTAAATTAAATATCGTTTTCTTAGTTGAAATAGAAAAAGATAGAAAGAATAATGTTCAATTATCTACCGAAAATCATTACCTTTTTTAACAGTGCAACATTATAAACTTCCCGGTATTCCTGTGATAGAATTTGATGTGTTCAAAATAAGTTGTTGGATTTTCAATTGACAGTTCATGAGTAGTGTTTGATCATTAAAATTCGTCAGAGTTACAAGATACTTGCAATTTTAACGACTTTGATTTAGTCAACCTGCTTCATTGTGCAAGGTACTTAACTAAAGAACTTAAATGGTATAAAAAGTACTTAAATTTCGGAAAACGATACTTAATTTTGATACAGCTTTTAAATGTAAGTATTAAAAATGGGTAAAGTATGTTTCGCAAAACTTGAATTAAGATACTTAAATTAAAACATACTTATTTCGAATGTTTCATACTTAAAATGCCATTTACCATCTTATTTATAAGTGGGATGGTAAGTGTAAGTAGCATAACCACATATAAGTATTTGCAATTTACATTAAGTGACTTGGAAAACTCGTTTTAAGTAAGAAAATAGCAAATTTAGTAGATTTCCGACCTACTTAATCAATCAGTAGGAAATTTCCTACTGAAATACTTACATTAAAGTTGGTTACCGCTGCTGTGCACTACTTATTTCTAAATTTCCCACTCTAAAATTACTATAGGATTTTTGTTTATTGTAATGTTATTCTAGTTTGTTAACAACATCAACATTTCACTGAAATCCGTATTTGAAATACATGGGGCCAACTTACCCCACTACCACTGCCAACTTACCCCGTTAGTGGGGCATGTCGGCAAATTTTTTTTAGCATTTTGATAGTCGATTTCGATATAAATTCTTCAACGTAGATCAAATTTTAAAAAAGCACAAGAAAGCTGGTTATCTGAGCTTTCTTTTACAATTTGTTGGGTGTCAAACTATGAAAAATTAAAGAAACCAGAGAAGAAATTTAAAAAAATGTACCAACTAGCCCCACCCTCCCCTACTACTGTCTGTTTTTACTTAAAAAATCAAGTGTCTTTTTTCAGTGATTAACTCCGTAATCCCGTGTCCTAATCACTGCTGTCTCTTCTTGTGTAAACTAAAGGTGAGAACCAAATGTTCTGATGCATATTTGTGTATTGCATATTTGTGTATTGCATATTCGTGCAGTGCATATTATGCATAATCAAGTGAAGCCCTACTGATGAAGGCAGAGAGAAGCCCACATGCTGTATGTGATGGCTAGCTTAAATAAAGAACGAAACTAACGAAACGCCCTTGTTATTTCTATATTCAACAAAAACAATGACTGTTAAAAAAGTACACCACTATTTCGGGGTTATTTGCACAAAACATTCGCCAAATGAGAACTTTCTATCGTATCGCAATACACAATTTTTTGGGGTATTAAAGGTACGGAATGAAAAAATGTTAGTACGAAACGGGAGTTGTACACCAAAACTTACGATTTGTAGTCCGATGCTTTACCACCGTGCTACATTCGATGAAACCTCCCACGCAAAAATCTCTTCAAATATGATTAAAGTCGGTTAGGTGATGAAAATTTTGGTGAGAGTTTTTAAAGATAGGGTAACATTTGATTTTACGTGCTGAAATTCTGTTTTCAAACATCGCTGATTCACAAAATCTGTGAAGTTGATAACTATACCTTGAATTAAATTGATATAATTAAAAAACATTAATTGAGCAACCCAAAACAATTGTGTGTGTTTGAACAGTGTGAGAGAAAGCTTGATTTTGTGTCCAAATATTTCCCACAGCTCTAGAATTTGGCATGATTTTAAATATAGCTTCCCACTGCGGAAAATTTCTCTTTATTTGTAAGATTTATCGAACTGTATTATTCTACAACATATTCCAGTCTTTCCTAATTGAAAAAAGACCAGATAATTTTCAAATTGCTCAGAATCTCTTCAAACTTAAGAACTCAGTTTTATCCTTCCTCTTTTCCTTCCTGTTTGTATGTAGACTACTTTTATGAATAATATACCTGCCTCGTTTCTTCGAAATTATTTTTCTCTTTGTATATAAATTATTATTATTTGTCCAAAAAATTTGCATTAGATTTGAAAAATGAGTATTAAAACCACGAATTTCTCGAAAAAAGAAAAAATTTCGTACATTCTCACATTTTTCGAGGTTGACAACCCCAAATAAGTGGTAGGGGAGGGTGGGGCTAGTTGGCAGGAGGGCAAGTTTGCAATTCCTAATTAAGAAGAATTGTGTGAAAGAGGTTTTATTGAAACAATTCATAGTCAAAGATGTTTATCGTGCGCACATTTGTGCAAAGTTTTATAAATTTATCCCAAATAGTTTAGGAAATAGAAAATAACGAAATTTTTTGCATCAAATCCACAATAGTTGCGTGCTTGGTATTCATCAATTTTATCGTTTCTTGGTATGCATATAATTTTAAAAAATATTTGTTTTCTAAAAAATTGTGTCCTCTATTGAACTGTAACAATGCATTTGTTTTAATCAATTATAAAGGAGTAATAAAATTTTTTATTTCAATAAACCCCGGGTTGGGGCAAGTTGATACATTGCAACATGGGGCATGTCGGCATAGGCATTATACATGCATATGTATAGTACATGGCTTGTCAAAATGTCAGGGAATTGTAAGTCGAATTTTTGCTAGATATGACTTATGGTGAACAGTGGTATGCATTAGAGGCCAAAATTTGGCACATTTTAGGTGTTTCACTTGATATGATGTTCACCTGTGAAATGTTTGCCTGAATTATGTATATTATTTTTTATTTTTTGCATTTAAGGCTATTTATCTTTATGTAAGTTATCACAACTTATTTCTGAGTTTCCCACTCTAAAATAACTATAGGATTTTTGTTTATTGTAATGTTATTCTAATTTGTTTACAACATCAACATTTCACTGAAATCCGTATTTGAAATACATGGAGCCAACTTACCCCACTACCACTGCCAACTTACCCCGTTAGTGGGGCATGTAGGCAAATTTTTTTTAGCTTTTTGAACGTTGATTTCGATATGAATTCTTCAACGTAGATCAAATAAAAAAATAGCACGAGAAAGCTGGTTATTTGAGCTTTCTTTTACAATTTGTTGGGTGTCAAAAACAGAAACCAGAGAAGAAATAAAAAAAATTGTATCAACTAGCCCCACCCCCCCCTACCCTTCTTAACATTGATCATAAAGTGTTTTTCATTGCATCAACGTAAATAAGCTGGATCGTTTTGACAATTAGCTTTGTCAAACCACCAGCTCTTTATATCCCAATAAACTTTTGGAGGTAACCCCTCATCATGGGTCATGCGACAGAGGTCGCACAAGCCACTGTTGTATGGAATTGCAATTTCATAATTGTTTTTCCAGTTAAAATATTTAGCATATAAGGTATCGCTTCCATTCAGAAGTGAAAGGTATTCAGCAAGCTTTTGGGGAGTCGCGAAATCCATGGCGTTGATGAAAGAATTAGGAGGTGCGTACCGGTTGTATTCAGCACCACCCATGGCAATTGGAACGGTATCGTACTTCAGACTTCTGTAAAACTTTTCCGTTACGTAGTCCGTGCACCACGAGTTCTCAAATGCCAGATAAAATTTGTAGTCATGGCGTAACATCTCGTAACACGAAGACGAACAATTCCGCATAGTACAGGATCCGAAAATATCTACCTCTACATACTGACTCAGCTGCTGAACGTACTCCTCGCGGCGGATTGTTGTAATGCAGTTGGATACGAACCAAGCCACCATCTTTCTTTTTCCTTTGATTAGCATTTTAATTGCACGAGCATGTTTTGCCTTTTGTGCCACTTCCAATGACTTTTTTATAACAAATCCATAGTCAGCACGATGAATTATATCTGAGTCCCAACGGTAGGTCATCGTCCAATTAAAATATCCATACCGTACACGGTGATCACTTATCTTGGCTATACTTGAATAAGATGGTGACTCAAGGTTGAAAAAAACGAAACGCTGGTGCGGATGGCGGTTTATAGGGAAATTTGTTGATGTATCGATATAAATAACGATGATGTCGCTTTGATTTAACAGCGTAACGTCAGACGTAAAAAGACACGATGTTATCGGACATTGGGAATTTACTAAAATTTGATCTGCCAAGCTTGAATCCCAGTTACTCCACATCAAGATGGTTTTGAATTTCGTGATGTTAAACGTTGTCTTGGTCGTCATATTTGTTGCTTCAATCGTTTTGACATATTGATCATTTTCAGGAATAATAAAGCGATAATCGTTGAGTGATAAATTCTGTAAGATTTGGAAATTTAAAAAGATTATTAAACGCATCTATTAATTAAACGACGACTTACACATCGAAATTTGGCTGCTAAAAAACAAACAAAAAGAAATTATTTTTATAATCTTGTAATTTTTTTCTTTTCTTCAATGGTTTGGTTATTCTTTTGGTGAATGGGATTCAAAGCATAGGTCTACTACAAACTTATTGTTTTTCAGACCTATTTCCCTCAAGACCTCGACCAGATGCTTAGTGGCAACACCAGATTTTTCATGGGAGAATTTTTCTATCGCAACTTAGAAAAAGTGATATCTGTATATAAAATTTAATCATTTTATCGCTGATATGTTGAAAAGCAGTCTATAGCCGAAGGCTTAGCAGCCCTTTTTAATAAGGGCAACATCAACTTTCTTCGAGTCGTTGGCCAAAATAAAGGGGAGACCAGGGCTAGTAGACCGGGCCCAGTCAAAATCCGACACAATTAATTGCATGTTTTGATACATGATTTTTATTGGGACACTTAAGGACGATATAAATTATGTATTGAATCATACTAAAGTCTGAAATATTATATTATGATCAAACAAATAATAATTTCTGTCCCATTTGTAGTATACTAGGCTACTTATAATAATAAATTCGGACACGGAAGATTTGTACTAAATGGTTTTTAACAACAGAACTATACATCGATATTCCAACGTGCTACCAATTATGACATCTTCGATGCCGATTGAAAAACAAATATCTATTCAAATTCGATTCAAGTGCGTTAGGTGATAGAAAAATGTTGGGAATTGTTTAAAGATTTGGAAACATTTGATTTTATGTGCTAGAATTTTGTTTTTGAACATCAACGATTCATAAAAATTTATTTTGTGAAATTCATTCATTCTACTTTACTAGTCATTTTTGTAAACTTAGGAGCTCCGAGACATTATGTCTAAAATTATATAGACTCAGTGTCTTGTGGTGTAGCGGGTAAATGCCCCAAAACCGTTCCCTGAGTTACCTAGGCAACCGATACGCCCTTCAATTTTTAAGGTTAAAACAAAACGGATTTTTTCCTTAACTTTGCTTTCAAGGTCGTTTTTAATGCGAAAGAGATATTTCGGAACACTTAATTGTCTTTAAATGAAATATCTTGAGTGCATAAACAGAACACCAATCGTTTTTTATTTACACGTACAGTATGTTCCAAAAAAATCCGACCACCCTTTTCAAATAAAAATGCCCCCTGTTGTCAAATAGCACAATCGCATCGAGTTTTAGGCCATATTGAAGCAAATGGTAAAATGTGGAAAAGCCATGTAAGAAATTGCCATGGAAACGAGACACCCATCAGTGAGCTCGCATCCTTACATCAGTAAGTGCTGGGAATACTTGCCGTTAGGCATAGCAAAGACTTTAACAAAATTTTTACCATTTTTTTACTCTACTGGTCTACGCGAGACAGAGTTAAGAAATGGAAATCTCGTTTCTATGGCAACCAGACATTTATTTTAGGTGGATTTGCTCAACCCCGAAACAAAAGAATATTTTCATTATATCATTATTAAATTATAGTAATATAATTTAAATTACTATTTATCAAATTTTTTAAACTGAAATAAAATAATATTTAATTTCTATTTATGAATATTAGATTTATTTATTATAATAGTAAATTATTAGGCATTCTTTTGTTTTGAAACGTTTTCATTAAAAGAATACTTAATAAGTCACTATTATAATTAATATATTTAATATATATTATTTATTCCAATTGTTATTTTTTAATAAATTGTGATTTATATTATATTATTATAATCTAATAATGATATAATTAAAGTATTCTTTTGTTTTTGTTGGTTAAGCAAATCCACCTACAACAAATGTTTGGTTGCCATAGAAACGAAACTTCCATTCCTTTAGTCTGTCTCGCGTAGACCAGTAGAGTAAAAAAATGATAAAACTTTGTAAAATTCTTGGCTATGCCTAACGGCAAGTATTCCCAGCACACACTGATGTAAGGATGCGAGCTAACTAATGGTTGTTTCGTTTCCATGGCAATTTCTTACATGGTTTTTCCACATTTTACCATTTGCTTCAATTGGGCCTAAAACTCGATGCAATTGTGCTATTTGACAATAGGGGGCATTTTTATTTGAAAAGGGTGGTCGGATTTTTTTGAAACATACTGTACGTACAGTATCCCGCACCAAAATCCGAACAACGATTTAATTTTTTAAAGCCACCTATTGGCGGGGTAAAGGGTTTTTGTTTGTTTTTCTTTAAGAGGAAGGGTAGACGGGGTGATGGACACATAGGGCAGGGTTGGGTAAGTCTAGAAATTTTTTTCTAATGCCTTAAGGTATTACGCTTTAAGGCAAGTAACAGGTCGGGACATTTTTGCAACCCCCAGGGTGACTAAAAACGACAGTTGGAAATGTTGGATTTAGGCTGTGTAATATTCCTTACCCAAAATTAATTACAGAGCTGCCTGTGCACAATTATGTCGATGCCGATTGCATATGTATAGAGCCTCTGATTGAGACACCGCAGTTCAGTGTTCGATTCTCGAAAAGGAATTGCGAAATATTTCGTATATTTATAATATTCTTCATTCGAATATGTTGGGAATAAAAATTTTTTTAGAACGAAGTGAATTCTTATTTCTTAAGTTATTTAATAAACAAAAAAAGCACATATTGCACGATGAAAACTTGTTTTATATATTAACGAGGATTTCTCATAAGGTAACCGTAATAACTCAGCACCTCATCTGGAGTCGAACACCGATGTCAAGCATCACATTCAGAAAGTCTACACCTACGCCATTGACAACGACGTAAACATTCACAGGCAGCTGGAACATAAGCTAAATTGTTTCGGTAAGCAACATTACCAAGCCCAAGCCCTAAATTTCCAATTGTCGTTGAAAAAAACACACCACCCTGGGGGTTGCAAAAATGTCCTGACCTGTAACTTGCCTTAAAGCGTAATACCTTAAGGCATTTTTTTAATGTCTAGATTTACCCAACCCTGCCCTGTCGTGTCTATCACCCCGTCTACCCTCCCCCTTTAAAAAAAACAAAAAACCCGCTATCCCGCCAATAGGTGGCTTTAAAAAATTAAAGCTGTGTTCGGAGTTTTGTGCAGGTTACTGTACGTCTACAGGCTTCGAACACAGGTACTCTTAGGTTCGCATGCATGCATTCTATTCAGTACACAATATCATCACTGAAGTATTGCCGTAATCTACGTCCTATGATGGCTGATAGAATATTTTAGGGGACAATTTTTAATGCTTTAAATATCACGAGAATATTTTCGGGAACAGTTTTTAAATGTATTAAATATTACGTTTAATATTTTAAAAGGCAGTTGTTATTATGACACGAGCTGGGTTCATAGTAAAAAAATTATTTGTACTCCAAATAGCATAAATCCAAAATTAGCCATCTCAACGGGTTATTGTAAATACATTTGTATTTATAGAGCAAGTGACTGACGCGTACCCCCATTGTTTTACGAACCCACCTTGGTGTTTTAAGATTAGCTTTTGCGGCTGGAAGCCATGTTTGTTTCGCGATAAACATGGCTGCCAGCCGCAATTTCTCTCTTAAAATAGTAAGGTGCTTTCGTAAAACAGTAGGGGGTACGCGTTATCACTTGCTCTACTGTTTCAACTTAAATATTAGCTTAACCTAAGAGCTAATTGCAGTGGCCTTGAAAGTCATGTGATAGAAGTTAGAAAAAGGAGGAGTGATTTTTCACTTTTGTTTTCAATAATGAGCGGTCGCTCGATGAAGGTGTCTGGCGTTCATGAAAAGTGAGACGATGGGAAGCGTTTTTTTCCTTGTAGCGCAAGAGGAGTGACTTTCAGGAGGATTATGAAGGCGGTTGAAGGGCAAACCTCTTTTCCATACAAATTATTTGCTTTTTTCAAAACAATTTGTAAACAAAACGCGATAGACACATTTTTTCTACCTCTTTCTTAACATCCCTGTTTAGAGAGTATTAACAACCCTGAAAATTTGGTAAAATAAAACAAAATTCACTTTTTCCATTCTATCTGGGTTGCTCACCCCGAAAGACTTGTAGGGGAGAGTGGGGATAGTTGGCAGGAGGGCAAGTAGGGGAGACCGGGGTCATTTGGTATACGGGGTAAGATGCTCGTTTGGATTTGTATCCATTTGAAATTTCGCTTTTTTCAGAATTGCCAAAATGTTTATTTTTATTCGTAGATTACCCCCCACCAAAAAATGTTTCGTCTGCACTTCATTAGTAAAGTTTTAATCGTCAAAAACGTGTTTCAGTTTTGCCGACCAACTTTTTTTTCGCGGACTTATTTTCCATTTTTTTCTTAGGTATGAATAACATATTTGTGTAGTGACCCATATAGCACATTTCTGCCGTCAGATGTCCGAATCATGGCCGAACATCCGTTAGATATCCATGTACTCAATGGGTAGTTCCAGGGATGTCCGTCGGCTAGTCACCTTGGAAGTGCAATGGATGTGCGAAAATTATATTCTACGGACCTCCTTCCAACAGCCAAGAAGATTTTCAATTGTTTCATTTAAGGATCGGCCTCAAGCCAATCGGGGCACTTATATGCCAATCGGGTTTCTCATTTCGGGCCAACGAGGCGTGGCTCAGGGTGGAAAATTCTTCTCCCCGAATTCAATTGGGGTTTAATCGAGGTACTTAATCAGGGAAGCTACCCCGATTGCAATCAATCGATTCATCGATGCAAAAAACATAATCGATTGACTGTTTCACCCGATCGATCCGATAACAACCCCGATAATAGCTCGTTCTACCCGCCTGCCCCGATTTTTACTCTGAAACCGAAAGAACGGCATTTTTAAAAAATTGCGTCGGGACAACGGGTTGACCTCAAATTTCTCCCCGCACCGCCCCGGTTGAAAAAGTCGCACCTCAATTCAGCCTCGAATGCACTTTATCCGTGCGGGGCGGTTAACTCGATTAGAGCTAATTGATGCCGATCGCTAAGTTTCATTATTAATTGTCAAAATTTCTTTGTTTCCAAAAGGGGAGAACTTAACCGTGTTCAAATTTTTCCCTTGAATGTATTTTTATTTTAAGTCCAGCATTCAATACGAAAAATTAAACAAAATAAAGGAGTAGTTATCTATTTGCCGGGTGGTTTATTTTTAAATTTATTCAAAAAAAAATGAATAAAATATATGTAAGTCGTGAGGTTGTTTGCACAGGCTTGCCGTTTAGCTTACGGGAACCAAGCCATTGGAAATTAACTCGCAGAAAATATATATTATTTGGCATTTAATAATATTCGAAGCAACTATACTTATGATAGGATTTTAATTTCAAATAATAAAAAACTACTTTAAACTTAATAAATCATGCTGAAAATTAAAATTTAAAAAATATTTATCATAAATTGTTTAATTGCAATTTATACACTTCTGGTTTAACCTAAGTTCGACATCATCTTGACTTCTTCAAAATCCTGTTGGTGATTTGTTATCGAAAAAAACTCAAGTGTTTTACAACAATTCGATCCGTTTGTTCTAAAATGACATTTAATGCATGAGTCGAATGGCACAGTGGAATAATATTCGAATGTGGTGCGGGAGACCCGAGTTCGAATCCAGATATAGCCTAATGATTTTTCAGGATTATAGGTCCAAGGCTACAGATATAGCCAAATAAAAGCCCGTTCGGATATCCTCAGAATGTCCGACGGCGCTGTTGAGGGCGGTCAAAACCAAAAAAAATTACATCCTTAGAACATCCAAATCGGATGTTGGACTGTCCGGCGGATATAAAAAAGATGTACTCGACATCCGACCTCGACATCTGTCGGACATCCGACGGACTGCATTGTGTTAGGTGGGGATGTTCGTAGATAGCTTATTCCTCAAGCTATTTTTCCGTTTATTTTTTTTCTGTAGTTAAATTTCATTAGATTCTATTTTAATAATTTGATGAAAATGACTAATGGGAAAGGTTGGCAATTTTTCCATGGGGCAAGTTGGCCAACATGGGTGCGTCTGTCAAAGTGAGCCTATTCAAATTTTCTTCTTGTATTTTTGCAGAAAAATGAGAAACTACGTTAGAAAAACTGACAGAGTAAAGACCCCATCTGATGTAATTGACAAAGCTGTTGCAAAGGTGTGGGACGAGGAAAATCAGTTTCTAGTTTGGCTATTCTTTTAAACATTCCAAGAAGAAGCCTTACAAGATATGTTGAAAACAAGAAGAAGTCAGGTTTAGAAGAACAAAAAAGGCCTAATAGTGTTTCTCCAACCCATCATGGGTATTCATCTGCGCGCCAGGTAACAGTTTTGTTATAGTTTATGTTAATATGAGCTTATGTGTGTAAACATTTATCGTGCAGGTTTTCAACAAGGAAGATGAGGCTCTGCCAGCTGATTACCTTCATCGTTCAGCAGATATTTACTTTGGGTTGTCCACAATTGATGTTAGAAAGCTGGGTTTTAATGTTGCCACAAAGAAAAATCTAAAAATCCCACCTTCGTGAATTGAAAAACTTGCACCTTGACCAGACTGGTTTGCATCATTCATGAAACGCCATCCTACTCTGGCAATAAGAAAACCTGAGGCTACTTCCCCGGCAAGAACCTCATAATTTAACATCCACAATTGTGATTTAACTTTTGACAATTATCAAAGATTGTTGGTGAGAGAAAAAATTGGGAATACATGGTAACATGGTAGTAGGCCCTATGTCGAATGTAAGGCCAACTTGCCCCAACTCAAAGGGCAACTTGCCACGGCGGTGGGGTAAGTTGGCCACTGAAAGTGTCGCAATATAACAGTTTTTTTGGTAAGAACTATATCTTTAGTGTTTATTTTTTCGATGCCACCTTTTAGGCGAGATATTGTCGCGGTTATTGAGGCCCCATGGACTAGTTGTCACGTCCGGCGCTCCTATATCAGTTATTGACCGCAACTCTACCCGAGATGTCCGGCAGTCTTGTCAGCGGATATTTCCCCCGGTAGCTGCTGTCCACAAAAGTGCATAAATACTTGTATGTGTCCCTTACTGCGCCCCAGTATACTTATATCTGTTGTAGTTTGGTGTACGTTTTACGATGAATAAACGTGTCTTAGTCACTACCCGGGTCTTGAAGTAACTCCCCGCGTTACAATATTAATGAATAATAATTTAGAAAAAAATTTATTTCATTAAAATTGGCCTGTGAGGGACCGGTGTGTGAAAAATGCGCCAACTAACCCCGGTCTCCCCTAGACAATTCTTAATTGAGAAGAATTGTGTCCAATAGATTTAATTTAAATAATTTGAGGTCAAATGTGTTTATCGTGCGAACATTTGTGTAAAATTTTGTAGCTTTATCGCAAACGTTTAGTAAATAGAAAATAACGAAATTTTTTGCGTCAAATCCACAACAGTTGCGTGCTCGGTATTTATCAATTATACTTTTACTTGGTATGCATATAATAAAAAAAATATGAATATTTTAAAAATTTTTGTCCTTGATGGAACTGTAATAATGGATTTTTTTTAATCAATTATAAATGAGTAATAAATATTGTTATTTGAATGCACCCTGGGTTGGGGCAAGTTGATTCATGGCAACATGAGGCATTTTGGTATATGTATAGTACATTGCCGGTTAAAATTGTCAGTGAATTGAAAGTCGAATTTTTGCTAGATATGACTTATGGTGAACAGTGATATGCATAAGAGGAAAAAATTGGGCACATATAAGGTGTGTATCACTTTCCACGATGTTCACCTGTGAGAATTTTGCCTGAATTAGGTATATAATTTTTTTATTTTGATGCGATTAATCTTTATGTACATTGTTAAAATTCCACCTGCTTTTTGGGCATCAAAAATCCCGAAAGTCAATTCTGCCAGAATGGGTGTAAAAAATCCCGAAAAATATTGAAGTGGAAACATTCCTAAAATCGGGATTTTTAAAATTGTAAAATCGATATTTATGAGTCCCTAAAATTGTGGGTTAAAATGGTGCTATCATGCGTCACATGTCAAATGTGCTATCTTTTGTTCAGCGCTTGTAAATACAAAGTAGAACAGAGGTTCAGAGGGAGGTAGAGGAGGGTGGGGCTAGTTGGTACAATTTTTTTAATTTCTTCTCTGGTTTCTTTAATTTTTCATATTTTGACACCTAAAAAATTGTAAAAGAAAGCTCAAATAACCAGCTTTCTCGTTCTATTTTTTAATTTGATCTACGTTGAAGAATTCTTATCGAAATCAACGTTCAAAAAGCTAAAAACAATTTGCCTACATGATCCACTAACGGGGTAAGTTGGCAGTGGTAGTGGGGTAAGTTGGCCCCACGTATTTTAAATACGGATTTCAGTGAAATGTTGATGTTGTAAACAAACTAGAATAACATAAAAATAAACAAAAATCCTATAGTTATTTTAGAGTGGGAAAATCAGAAATAAGTTGTGATAACTTACATAAAGATTAATAGCCTTAAATGCAAAAAATAAAAAATAATATACATAATTCAGGCAAACATTTCACAGGTGAACATCGTATAAAGTGAAACACTTAAAATTTGCCAAATTTTGGCCCTTAATGCATACCACTGTTCACCATAAGTCATATCTAGCAAAAATTCGACTTACAATTCCCTGAAATTTTGACAGGCCATGTACTATACATATGCATGTATAATGCCTATGCCGACATGCCCCATGTTGCAATGTATCAACTTGCCCCAACCCGGGGTTTATTGAAATAAAAAATTTTATTACTCCTTTGTAATTGATTAAAACAAATCCATTGTTACAGTTCGATAGAGGACACAATTTTCTATAAAACTAATATTTTTTAAAAATTATATGCATACCAAGAAAAGATAAAATTGATGAATACCAAGCACGCAACTATTGTGGATTTGACGCAAAAAATTTCGTTATTTTCTATTTCCTAAACTATTTGGGATAAATTCATAAAACTTTGCACAAATGTGCGCACGATAAACATCTTTGACTATGAATTATTTCAATAAAACCTCTTTCACACAATTTGTCTAAATTAAGAATTGCAAACTTGGCCTCCTGCCAACTAGCCCCACTCTTCCCTACTGGGAGTATGCCAGAGGGGGGACTCCGCGCCGATTCCCCAAAAATTACACATGCATCGACAAAAAATTCATTCAGGGAATTCATATCATAAGTTAGTACCATTAGATTTCTAGCATCTACAGAGGAATGAATTCTGTATCAATGCCAACAAACGGCATGCAAGTGGTTGAAGCCGTTTGTATATACAATTAAAGAAATAAAAACACCCTTTCCTCATAAACTAGCATGTAAGAAACACCATGTTCAGAGATAGCTGCACTCTCAATTTTTTATTTCTGCCTTTTCCCTACTTTTCGGCCACCATGCGTAGTAGAACGAAAAAGGTAGAGAAATGGTAGAAAATTTTGTTTACTTTTAGCTAGTAGGGGAATGGAAGATGACCTACCATATGGTAGACAAATGCATGTCTACCATAAAGTAAGAATTAGCAGACGAAAACGCAAAATCACAACAAAAATGGAGAGGCGATTCCCAAGTAAATATGCACTTTTCGTTGGAATATAACAAAACAAAACTTGGGAAGCAAACAAACTTTCTTCTGATGACTTACAGGTTAATTTTACTTCCCCTTTTTAAATTTGTCATATTTTATTTGATTTTATACAACTATTTCCACTTTGGCTTTTTAAATTTTTTATTGAACATTAACATTTCCTTTGTTATTTTGAAATATTTGGGTTAAATTAGCGATTAAAAATGAAAAAGATAGAAATTATAGTTTAAAATTAATATATAATTATTTAAAGTAGGTTTTTATTATTAACAAATACTCAAATGTCCTAAATGTAAACATACTTTAGTTTTCAGTCAGAATTTTTTCTAAGTTCTTAACTGAATCCTCGAAATAGTCAGGAAAATGTTTAAAACAGTAACATGTTGAAATAGCTGAGTGGTGAAGGCGCTTGACTGCGAACATTAGTAATATGTGTTTCCGTGTTTGATCCCCACCAAAGACTTTTCTTTTTTTCCGTTTTTGTCAATGGTAGACTAGTCTACCATTGCAAATGGTAGGCAGATGGTAGAGGATCTACTTTACCCTACTTTTTAAAAATCGACGGTTTTCCGTCCAAATGGTAGCAATTTCTACCAAAAAGTAGCATGTTTCATTTCGCTACCAAATGGTAGCCAAAAGCAGTGAAGAAGTAGAAATCAGAAATTGAGAGTGTGGGTTTTACTTTGACGGAAAAACCAGCAATCAGAAATGTTTTAAAATCACACCGCTAAATAGAAATTTTTTTTAGCTATTAAGCGGTATAAATGTATAAGAAATAGCTTATGGGGAGGGTGGGGCTAGTTGGCAGGAGGCCAAGTAGGCAATTCTTAACTTAGAAGAATTGTGTGAAAATTTTTTTATTGAAGCGCCTTTACCACTCAACTATTTCAATACATTTTTTGTAATATATTTTCCTGACGCTTTCCGCGATTTAGAAAAAATTCTATCTTAAAACTAAAGAATGTTTACATTTAAGAAATGTGAGTATGTGTTAATAATTAAATCCTACTTTTACTAATTAGATATTAATTGTTCACTGTAATTTCTATCTTTTTCATTTTTAATCGCCAATTTAACCAAAGATTTAAAAATAACAAAGAAAATTTTAATGTTTAATAACAAATTTAAAAAGCCGAAGTGAAAATAGTTATATGAAAGCCAAGAAAATATGACAAATTTAAAAGGGGAAGTAAAATTTACCTGCAAGTCATCAGAAGAAAGTTTGTTTGCTTCCCAAGTTTTGTTATGTTATTTTCCAACAAAAGGTGCAATGTTTACTTGGGAATCGCCCCTCCATTTTTGTTGTGATTTCGCGTTTTCGCCAGCTAATTCTTACTTTATGGTAGACACGCAATTCTCTACCATATGGTAGATAATCTTCCATTCCCCTAATAGTTAAAAAAACGAAATTTTCTACCATTTCTCTATCTTTTTCGTTCTACTACGCATGGTAGACGAAAAGTGGCAAAAAGGTAAGCAAGACCCATGTTGGGAATTGACTTTTTTTTCAACAACAAAATTTCAATTTTTTTCAACCATGATTCACTCTCATATAATTTATATCAAATTTCTTATGTGAACGGACCCAAAATTAACAACGGATTAATAGTTTTAGCTAGAGGAGGAATGGGAGATTATGTAGGTATAATATATGATAAGCGAATGCATGTCTACAATAAAGTAGGAACTACCCAACGAAACACGAAGTCACAACAAAAACAGAGGGACGATTCCATTTGAAAAGGGAATTTTTTGGCTGGCAATTAACTTAACAAAACTTAAGAATTAAACTAACATTTCTTTTGGCATTCTGTGGTTCAATTTAATTTCTCCCTTTAAATTTGTCATATTTCCTTTGTTTTTACAAAACTGGTTCCAAATGTGCTTTTTAAATTTGTTATTGTTTATAACATTTTTTTTTTTGTATTTTTGAAATCGTTTGGTCTAAATTAACGATTATACAAGAAAATCAAATAATTATTGTGTAAATTAGTATCTAATCAGTAAAAATAATATAACTGTAACCACATACTAAATGTCAACTTACTTTGGTTTTCAGTGGGAAATTTCTTCTAAGTTTTCAACCGAATTCCGGAATTACTACGGAAAAAAAATACTTTCTGAAATTTATAGAAATAGCTAAGTGGTTAAAGCGTATGAAAGATGAATTTATCGTATAATGGTCTAGGGTTCAAATGTGGGGATCCAGCTAGGTTTTCACTCCTTCATTTTACTATGTAGGGGAGAGTGGGGTCAATTGAGACACTTTTTGGTTTTCTGTATCTTTTGAAAACTAAACTCAAAATTTTAACATAGAAATTATATAGGATTGTAGCCTACAATCTCAGCTACTAAATAGTATTTTTTTTATAAGAAAAAATTAAGTTTAATTGTAGTAAATTGTAAAAAACTAAGGTTACTTTTTGTGTTTCAATTGCCATGGAAGCAGGGCAATTGAAACGGTGGGTCGACGCAATTGCAACGTGGGTTTTCCCATAAAGAAAATTGTTTATACCCACATAAAATCAAAATCGAGATATCTCAGCATCCACAAATGCTAGTGTGATCAAATTTTACCACAAGGTACAGTGCAATTTATAGATTTTTTACATATGCTTATGATATATCGTACTTAAGTTAAAAATATTTAAATAATTAAATAAAAAAAATTCCATTAAGCTATTTGCTTTTTCAAATAAATCCCAAACGGCTAATGCAAGTATTATAGATGTGCTAATATGATGATTTACATTTGTTGAAATGAATTACATCAAATACTTGCAAAAAAAATGCACCCACTCGCGGACAGGGATATTAACAAAGTGTTTCAATTGCCCTACAATAGGGTCATCGTTACATTTAATTATTTAAAATTATTTAAGAATGCAGGAAAAAAATTAATGACCTTAAGTTATAGAAAAATGAATTGCAAATCGTTTAAAACCAATTTTATTATTAAAGCGTACCACTTTAGGGTTCAAAACAAAAAAATTCAAAAAGCAAAATTAACAGACGAAGTACAAAAAATTGTTTTTTCGAGATAACTTAAAAAGTTTTAAATAAAAAAACCTGTTAATTTTTCTGAACTTGTAAACCCCTTCATTCTATTTACCCTAATTTTTTCAAGAAAATTCCTCTGATACGGTGCGAGAAACAGTTTTTGTTTCAATTGCCCTGTGTCTCAATTGACCCCACTCTCCTCTTTGAAGCTATTGTTTTGTTTTGGTCTACTATTTAATTTTGGATGTTGGAATTCTTAATGTTGCCCAATGTTGTTTTTCACCGTTATTGGCTGCAAATCGGAAAGGATAGAGCATGACATTTCAAGTTGAAAACAACCCGGGCCGATGTGCGATTCGGATCTTGAACCGATGAACGATTCTGGATCAGCAACAATATTGGACCAAGACTAAATTCCAGCCCGGGTCAATTGGCTCGTGGTTGATCCCTAGTTGTTATATCTTAGTTGTTTAAGTATATTGACCATATGAGACGCCAGATTTAGTCCATTCTTTCTCAAAAGACAGAAAACGTCAAATTCTAGATTTTTCATCATCAGTGCCATTTTCAAGCATTTACGTCGTCTGCTATATTTGTTATTTAGCGACTACAGAGTTACCATATAGCTACATAACAAAAGAATACTTCCAAAATGGTGTTTTGTAAGAAAACATAAACGAAATTACCAAAATTCCACGAGCAACTCACCTGTTATAGCCCTGAATGTGTTAAAATTAACTAAATAATCATCCAAAACATTTTATCGGACGTTTTAAGGACACTTATTTTTGTTTTCGTAATTTTTTTAATTTCCATGATTTCCCTAAATTTTCGTGATTTCCTTAAATTGTATTTAGTATCTAGGTAGTTATAGGAAATATTATCAGTAAACTTTCTAATTTTTAATTGTGAAATATTGATATAGGAATGCAGTCGATCACTACGTAGCACCCAACGACTCAGAAGATTTCAGACAACTTACCCCAGCTATGAGACAATTTGGCCGTCTTTTGTTTTCTCTTTATTTTCTCATTTTTTAATGAATAAAAACTTGAAATAGAAATATTTTACAATCGTTTTAAAGATAATTTCAAGCTAAATCTTTGTATTAGCTTCATAATTTTAACGTGGCAGAAAAAAATCAGAAGAATTCTCAAAAAATGACCCTGACAACTAACATCCCTCTCCCCTATCTCCTTCTAAACGACACAATTATCCGAAATTTCTGGGCTACAAACAGAAAGATACTTTCGAAAAAAAGACGCAGGTACATTATCCATAAAAGTACATACATACAGGAACGAAAAGAGGCAGGATGAAACTGATAGACATCAAATTTCTCCAGTTTTAAGAAATTCTGGGCAATTCGAAAATTATCTCGTCTTTTTTCAATTAGAAAAAAGACTGGAATTTGTTATAGAATCATACAGTTCGATAAATCTCACGAATAAAGACAAATTTTCTGCAATGAGAAGTTATTTTTAGAATCATACCAAATTCCTGACTGTGTGAAATAATTGGACCTAAAATCAAGCTTTCTTTTACACTGTTAAAACACATACAATTGTTTTGGGTTGCTCATTTAATGATTTTTAATCATAATCGACTTTAATCATATTCGAGGAGATGTTTGCTTTTAATAATTCATCGAATGTAGCTCATTGGTACAGCATGGTACTGTAAACTCAAATGACTGCAGTTCAAGTGCCGTGGCATATTAATGTTTTTTTCATTCTGTAACTTTAATACCCCAAAAAATTTCGTATTGCGATACGATACAAAGTTTTCGGCGCTGAGAACCCCAGATCTCATTTGCCGAATTTTTCGGGTAAATAACACCGAAATATTGGTGTACTTTTTTAACAGTGACTGAAAAAAAAACAAGGATTTGGTGGGGTTTATACCCGAGGTCTAATGATTATTATTTCACTTGTCAGACGAGTTAACCACTAATATACAGTCATGCGTGCAAGTTTCTTTAGCAGGCAAATGGGTATATATCCTTTCATTTTGTTTGGACGGAAGGGATACTATGGTGCCTACCATACCCTCGTTTTCTTTCCATTCTTTTCTTCCTCTACGTTTCAGTCAATTTTCCTACTTTTAATGTTGCACCTTTTTCGCGGGTTGCAAAGAAAGAGAAATAGGAATAGCATAAAGGGGTACGGTAGGCACCAAACTATCCCCTCCATCAAAAAGAAATAGAAGGATATAGACCCATTTGCCTGCTAAAGAAACTTCCACGTGTGACTGTACGTTATTTCGTCATTTTGATTGAAAAGTGAAAATATAAAAAAAAATAAAATAGTTTCTTACTTAAAACTTAAGTTAGTTAAATTTAGAACATACGAGTTCCAAACAGTTTCAACCTATTTACTGATCAGATACCAAATTTCCACAAATATCATACATATTCCGTAAAACGGATTTTAAAATTGCAAATATCGAAATAGTCATCTGCTTTCGGAACACGTTCTGAAAAAGGGATTTTAAAATTACAAATATCGAAATAGCCGTCTGCTTTTCGTCCCTCGCTTTAAAAGTAGGCGACGGCTACCTGTTTTAGGGTAGCCTTTCCGTTTTATGGATTCACTTAATGGACGATTTTCGGAATAATTTTTAACAGTGCATATTAACTAAAATTGATTGTCATTGATACATCATTTGAATTTAATGTTAAATGTATATTACTAATAGAAGAAGCAACAGTGATTTAGGCTATTTGAGATTTAACCTGTTCGAAACGAAGTCCTTTATTAATTTCAATAATGGGAGTATTCTGCGCTGCTTCCCGTAGACTGTACTGTTGTTTTAGATAATAAATGATAACGAGTAGCATTGATAGTGAAACAAATCCATCCGCATTCGCCATTCTTGTTTTCACTAACAATTGTCCTGCGCAAAAAAAAGGAAATTAAGATTTTTAAAATTCAAATAGATTTTATTTTATTCACTGTTAATTTTTGTTAATGGTTTTTGTACCCAAAAACAGTATGAAAACGACGGACACGAGACTTACGATTTAAGCAAAGTATTTTCTTTTTTAGATTTTAGAAAACGCCGGTTTTAACATCACGCTTATGGGGGAAAGGGTATGTAACTAATCAAGTGAACGATACTTTACCGCACCGGGTGTTATTCCTACTATTTTCGTTTGTAAGAAATTTGTAGCGCGTCTTTTATCCTGATAGAAGAAATAAGAAAAAAAAAAATTCTAAAAAGATATATAAGTTCTCCTGAGACACGTAGTGCCATAAAAATCCATTGAAAATGGAGGGTGTACCTAATCGTTTGGTAGGTAGGTAAAAAATGTATATGGTAGATCGTGTTTACTGTAAAATTTATGTAAATACTTGAATATTATATTTCCATTATAAAAAAATAGTAGTAGATAATAACTATTTTGTTGTTACTTATTTGCGACTATGATAAGGCATATTTGATAAATGGTTACCAATTTTTCGGATATTTGAACCACAAAAAATTGTAACCCATCGAATTTTTCGTAAGCCCTACGAAAATTTTGGGGTAGATACGAAATAATTGGGGATTTAAATATGATTTTTAAGCAACGCCTAATTTTTGGGGTTTTAAACCCCAAATTATAATTGTGTAACTAAGATAATTACTACACAACTAAAAATTTTTAGTTTAATTAAATCAGTATTTTAGTCAGGTCTCCTCTATATTTTAAAAAAATTATACTCATACCAAGAAAAGATATAATTGATGAATACCAAGCACACAACTATTGCGGATTTGTCGCAACAAATTTCATTATTTTCTATTTCCTAAACTATTTCCGATAAACCTATAAAACTTTGCACAAATGTGCGGACGATAAACCTCTTTGACCACGAATTATTTAAATAAAATCTCTTGCACACAATTCTTCTTAATGAATAATTTCCTACTTGCCCTCCTGCCAACTAGCCCCACCCTCCCCTTGACATAGACCCAAAATCAATCTTTGTTTTATAGAGGTTTTTCCATTTGGTTCGTGTAAGTAGAGGGAAAAGTCGGTGCGGCTAGTCGACTAGTGCGCACCATGGCGGGGGATAGCCGAAACTTGCTGCAGACTTTGCTTGATCCAACATATAGACACAGTTGTGTCTCTTGGTTCTCTTGGTTGGGAGACACAGTTGTGTCTATATGTTGGATCAAGCGCAAAATTTTTAGACAGCTGTGATCGCGTGATGGCGGTCTATCCAGCGGTATCACACGAGGAGCCGTGCGACCGCTCCTTCCGGTAGCTGACTCGGCCGGTTTCGGCATGTCCGATTTTCACGCAGATTTCACGGTCCAGCTGCTCCTGCCCGGCCTAATTTGTCATTTTTCCATTCGTAGGGCGATCCGAGTTCACGTACAAAAGTTATTCACGGTCAAACATGGAGACGAGCCTCTGAATTTTCAGCGGAAAAAAGCCCGTTTCCCGGAATTTTATAAACGGTTCTTACGAATTTTGCCGCCTTTTTTCCGCCGAATTTCTCCGGAACCCGGTTTTGGTCTGGCTGCAGCTCCTTTTCCTCCTCGTCCCTCCCACTTGTCCCTCCCCCTTTCCTCCCCCTTATCTCTCCTCCTCTTTTTTTTCCTCATGTATGCTTATTTTTCGGCACAAATCCTGTAATACCTTCGGTAATATTAAAATACTAAAGTATTTCAATATTTACACTCAGGGACAAGTTATGCGCGTTCGCGTATCGCCCTTCGGGAATTATTTGTTAAGGAATCGTTAGTTAAGAAGCGCGTTCGTAGTGCGTTCGCGGCCTAGTTAGACGCGTAAGAAAAGTGCATCTGGAAAAAGCGCCCAAAAGCTGTAAGAAATTTTTGGGTAAAAAAAGTTGTTCTCTAGGGATTTGACGGGTTCGATATCTCCGAGCGGCTACCTGCTATTCTCGGAAAATCCCTTTTTATTTGTCGCACGAATTTTTGTCCGATTATTTTTTAAAAAATATGAATAAATAGAAGACATTCACGAGATCGTCGTCGTGTGATTGCCGTTTCGATGCGACCTCAGATAGTTGATCTGCGGGCATTTGAAACTTTAGGTCGAACGTTTTTCTCGGAAACCAATTTCCGAGAATGCTAAGCCGAGATGCAGCGAGCTGGTCCCCACGGACCACGCTCGGCCGATTTTTTCCCGCTTTTAATTCGAAATCAATTCAGCCGCTGACCCGATTTCATTTTCGTTTCGGCCAAAGATCTTGCATTTTCTTCGGCTACAGTCTCACCTGTTTCAAAAAATTCTGTCTTCCTTGAATTCCCGAAAAGGCCGATTTAATTCGATAAATTTCGTTCCCTCGATTACCGAATTTCGAAAATCTGTTCCGACCACCCACCGTTGATCATCCAGATTTCTCTTGAAGTGGTGGTTCGTTTTTCGTTTAATCGTGAAATGGCCGAACGGGATGGAAAAACCAAACGACACAGCCTACCTCTGGCTCCGGAGAATTTCGACCTATTCTTGTGAAAAGGGACCTCAGTTTTCCGGCGATTCCAACCCCCGAGAGCGCGCCAAAAAATCCAGACCACTGTAGCTCTTATTTAATTAATGCAGTTAAATTCGACAAATACCTTCGGTATTAATTAAAAAAAAAAAAAAAAATTAATTTCCCTCAGGGATAATTTTAGACACAATGTCTCGGAGTTACTAAGTTTACAAAAATGTCTAGACAAGAAGTTCATAGCACAATACCTTCGTGTAAATTGAATCTGGAATTGTGAAACAAAATTATGGTGAAAACGAGCCGCGTTCATCGATGGCTATTGCAGGTGCGTGCGGCGATCCGCTGTTGAGATTGGCGTGTATGTTTGTAAACTTTTTTTCGTTTTCTTGGAAAATGGAGCAGTGAGTCCCTGGTTAATTGCTTAACCCCCCGCTGACCTTCTTTCCTTCTTGTATTTTTTTTATTTTTTAATCATGACGGGTTGGGCACCGTTCGATGCGTTGGCTCACGCTGATTCCGTCAGTATGAATGTCAGCGCTAGCAACGGTACCGTTCGGGAGTTATGATTTTTTTTGCCCGTTCACACCAATTCCCCGACTCCCACAAGTGCCTGGCTCCTCTTTCCCATGGCGTCCAACCCCCATGGGATTTTTTCCATCCAAATATTTTTTCGTTCATCATTAGATCACGAGACCGGTATCATTGGATGTGGCTCGTCGAGCTCGTTCCGATGGTGCAGGTCCCGCCTTGATCGGATACACCGTTCGGCCGCAAACGAATTTTAAAGCTCGAAAAATGATTATGGGCCTCTACCTGCCAATTCTAGGAATTCGACGTCAAAAGCGCAGCCGCGTTTGGAATTTATTTTCAAAAACTAGTAACTTTGGGCCCGTCCAGAGCCGGGAGATAGGTGGCCCTAGCATATTTTAACGTTTTTTTCGCCATTTAATTCTGCCAAACTGTTAACGTTTAATTTTTGCCCGTCTACTCTTCAAGGTTTCTGCGTTCCTATTTTTTGCCCTCCGACCCGTTCACTGTCTACTTGCCAAGGTGTCCGACGCCTAGTTGCCCGTCCTCTTCCTCATAGTCTGCACGTCAACCTATTTTGCCTGGCAAAACGACCGCTGTAGGTGCCTGTCGTCCCAATCGGTGGCCCTGCCAGTTTATACCCTCACAGTCTCAGCCCGTCAAATCGCTACCTGTATCTGTCCGTCTAATCCCTCACAGTCTCTGCACATCGGCCCAATCTCTGTCCACTAAAATGCCCGCTGTAGTGGACCGTCTGCCCTGTCCTTGTCCCTGCCCGCCTTCTCCATCACAGTTTCTGCTCGTCAACCCACTCGCTGTCCACAAAAAACCCGCTGTAGTTGCCCGTCAGCTCCCTAACAGTCTCTGGCCGTCAAGCTCCTCTCTGCCCGTCAACCAACAATGGATCCGCAAAAACGCCCCGTATAGTGACCCGTCAATCCTTTTGTTGCCTCTGTTCATTTCTCCCTTCTGAGTATCTGCCCGTCGACCCACTTACTGCCCTCCAAATTGACCGCTGTAGTTGCCCGTCAACCCACTCTTTGCTTCTGCCCGTCGATCTACTTGCTGCCTTTGCCCGTCACATCACTCACTGCCTCTGTCCGTCAACACCCTCTCTGCCCGTCGACGCACTCTTTGTCCGCCAAAACGCCCGCTGTAGTTGCCCGTCGACCTTATCGTTGCCTTGCCCGTCGGTCCCCTCATAGTCTGTGCCCGTCAACCCAATCTCTGTACCTGCCCGTCGACTAACTCTCACAGTGTCTGCCCGTCGACCAAATCACTGCCGGCCAAAATTTCCGCTGTATTTGCCTGTCGAATCACTCGCAGTCTCTGCACGTCCTCCCACTCGCTGCCCACAAAAATGCCCAAATGAAGTTGCCCGTCAACTGATATATTGCCTCTGGCTATCTAATCCCTAACAGTCTTTGCCCGTCGACCCCCTCCTCTGCCCGTCAACCCCCTCTTTTCCCGTCGATCAACAATCGATCAGCAAAAATAACCACAGTAGGGGGCCCGTCGACCATATCGTTGCCTCTGTTTACCATCCTCCTCACAGTCTCTGCCCGTCAACCCACTTACTGCCCACCAAAATGTCCGTTTTAGTTGGCCGTCAACCTATTTATGGCCCCTGTCCGTCGGCTCACATGCTGTCTCGTCCACCCGTCCTCTCGTCCGATTTCGTCCACCTTTTACGCATCTAGTCTTCCAAAAGCCTCATCCCGCCATTTACCTTAGCCAGTAGCCGGCGGCAACTTACAGCCAATCACAGAATGCGCACATTGCAAAAGACCCAAAACTCCTCCCACAATTTTCCTTAGATTTTTATAGAGTATAGACTAGTATACGGTGGCCCGTCCCAGGACGGTAATAGGTGAAGTCTAGTATTCAGTGTCTGCTGTGCATTTAGTTGAGTAATACTTGTATTGTCTGCTGCACGATAGTTGAGTTATACTTGTATTGTCTGCTGCACGTTAGTCGACTTTTACTTTAATACCCCTTATACTTTTTACACCTTAATCTACTTTAAGCCTCTTAATCCATGTAAAGCCGCTTAATCCACTTAAAACTCCTTAATCCTTGTTAAGTCGCTTAATCCACGTTAAGACCCTTAATCTACTTACAACTTATTTATCCACTTGTATCCTCTTAATCCATGTTAAGCCGCTTAATCTACTTACAATTTATTTATCCACTTTAAGCCCCTTAATCCACGCATTGTCAAGTCGTACCACTGATACACGTACCAAATAATGGAGGGAAAACCAATCACGGTAGAGCGCACTTGGGAAGTTCCCCCAAGGCCATGCCCGTGCTCCTTTCTTGGTCCTTTACTTGCAGATTTAGTGTCTTACCAATGCCCGTAGTTCCCAACCTATCCGTTGATTCCGCCCTGCCCGCGGGTCTCGCCCTACCCGTAGGTCTCGCCCTGCCCGTAGGTCTACACCTGCCGGCCGTTTTCCCCAGTCCGTCCTTTTACCCGCCCTGTCCACGAAAATTCGAAAGAGAAAGGTTAAGCTTAATGGCGGCAGTTCGAACCCTTTTCAGGTGGTCGACCTTTTTCCAGGCAGAAAAAGTTACGTGAACCCTCTCGAACCAATGGAAGCACGTGCACTGGAACAAAAGGGAACAATCTCTTAATGGTGTTGGATCGCACTCAATTGAGCTGTTAAGAAAAAAAAATACAATGGTGGTTCTTTGAGGGATGAAAAAAGTAAATGGTGTCTAAAGGTTGTTGGAACGCAGTCAATAGACTTGTTAAGAAAACATGAATTGGTGCTTGTTTGAGGGATGCAAGAGGGAACGGTCTCTTAAGGAGTTGTAAGAACTCAATGAATTTGTGGTTGTTTGAGGGATGCAAAAGGGAAAGGCCTCGCAACCATGTTGGAGTGCAGTAAATGTATCTCTTGAGAACACAAAGAATAGGTGGTTCTTTAAGGGATGGAAAGGGAACGGTCTCTTAATAGTGTTGAAACACAGTCAATTGAGCTGTTGAAGACAAAGAATTGGTGGTTGTTTGAGGGCTGCAAAAGGGAACGGTCTCTGAAGGGTGTTCAAAAACAGTCAATGGAGCTGGGGAAAACAGAAAGAATTGGGGCTTGTTTGAGGGATGCAAAAGGGAACGATCTCTGCAGGTTGGTGGAACACAGTCAAATAATGTTTTGAATACAAAGTAATGGTGGTTGTTTCAGGGAAGCAAAAGGGAACGGTCTCTTAAGGGTGTTGGATTGCAGCCAATGGAGCTGTTGAAAAACACAATAACTGGTACTTTTTTAAGGGATGCAAAAGAGAACGGTCTCTTAATTAGTTGTAAGTACTCAATGAATTAGTGGTTGTTTTAGGGATGCAGAAGGGAACGGTCTCTAAAAAGTGTTGGAATGCAGTAGATGGAGCTGTTGAAAACACAAAGAATAGGGTGGATGTTTGAAGGATAGAATAAGGGAGCGGTCTCTTAAAAGTGTTGGAATGTAGGCCATGGGGCTGATAAAAACTTAATAAATTGATCCTTGTGTAAGGGATGCAAAAAAGGAATGGTCTCTAAAAGTGTTGGAATGCAGCCAACGTAGCTGTTGAAAACACTGAATTGGGGCTTATTCGAAAGATGCAAAAAAGAACGGTCTCTGAAAAGTGTTCGAATGCAATCAATAGACCTGGTGAAAACAATGAATTGGGGCTTGTTGTGGGGATGCAAAAAGGGAACGGTCTCTTAAAAGTGTTGGAACGCAGTCAGGGGAGCTGTTGAGAACAGTATGCAATAGTGGTTGTTTGAGGGGTGCAAAAAGGAACGGTCTCTTAAAAGTGTTAGAACGCAGTCAGTGGAGCAGTTTAGAACAAAATGCAGTGGTGGTTGTTTTAAGGGTGCAAAAGGGAACGGTCTTTGAAAAGTGCTGCAATGCAGCAAAAGGGGCTGTTGAGAAGCCAAGGAATTGGTGGTTGTTTGAGGGATGCAAAAGGGAACGGTCTGTTAAATGGTGTTGGAATGCAGTCAATGGAGCTGGTGAGAATACAATGAATTGGTGTTTGTGTAAGGGATGCAAAAGGGAACGGTCTTTAAAGAGTGTTGCAAAGCAGTCAATGGAGCTCGTGAGAACACAAAGATTATGTGGTTGTTTTAGGGATGCAAAAGGGAACGGTCTCTGAAGGTTGGTGAAAAGCAGTCAAGGGAGCTGTTAAAATACATGGTAATGTTGGTTGTTTCAGGGAAGCAAAAGAGAACGATCTCTTAATTTTGTTGAAACGCAGTCAGAGGAGCTGTCAAGAACAAAAAATAATATTGGTGGTTTGAGGGCTGCAAAAGGGAACGGTCTCTTAAAGTGTTGGATACAGTCAATGGAGCTGGTGAAAACACAATGAATTGAGGCTTGTTTGAGGGATGCAAATGGATACGGTCTCTTTAGGGTGCTGGAAAGCAGTCAAAGGAGCTGTTGAGAACATAAAGAATGTGTGATTGTGAAGTGATGCAAAAGGGAATGGTCTCTCAAAGGTGTTGGAATGCAGTCAATGGAACTCATCAGAATACAATGAATTGGTGGTTGTTTGAGGGATGCAAAAAGGAACGGTCTCTTAAAAGTGTTGGAACGCAGCCAGTGAAGCTTTTGAGAACAGTATGCAATAGTGGTTGTTTGATGGCTGCAAAAGGGAACAGTCTCTAAATGGTGTTGGAATGCAGTCAATAGAGCTGGTGAGAACACAATGAATTGGTGTTTGTGTAAGGGATGCAAAAGGGAACGGTCTTTAAAGAGTGTTGCAAAGCAGTCAATGAAGCTGGTGAGAACACAAAGAATTGGTGGTTGTTTGAGGGATGCAAAAGGGAACGGTCTTTGAAGGTTGGTGAAAAGCAGTCAAGGGAACTGTTAAAATACATGGTAATGTTGGTTGTTTCAGGGAAGCAAAAGAGAACGGTCTCTTAATTTTGTTGGAACACAGTCAAAGGAGCTGTCCAGAACACAAATTAATATTGGTTGTTTGAGGGCTGCAAAAGGGAACGGTCTCTTAAAGTATTGGATACAGTCAATGGAGCTGGTGAAAACAATGAATTGGGGCTTGTTTGTGGGATGCAAAAGAAAACGGTCTCTTAAAAGTGTTACAACGCAGTCAGGGGAGCTGTTGAGAACAGTTTTTAATAGCTGGGGTTTGATGACTGCAAAAGGGACCGGTCTCTTAAAAGTGTTGGAACGCAGTCAGGGGAGCTGTTTAGAACAGTAAGCAATAGTGGTTGTTTGAGGGCTGCAAAAGGGAACAGTCTCTGAAAGGTGGTGAAACACATTCAATTGAGCTGTTGAAAACACAATGAATTGGTACTTGTTTTAGGGATGCAAAAGGGAACGGTCTCTGAAGGATGTTGAAACGCAGCCAAAGCTGTCAACAACAAAATGAATTGGTGGTTGTTTGAGGGATGCAAAAGGCAACGGTCTATGAAGGGTGGTGAAAAGCATTCAAGGGAGCAGTTAGGAATACATTGTAATGTTGGATGTTTCAGGGAAGCAAAAGGGAACGGTCTCTTAATTTTGTTGGAACGCAGTCAAAGGAGCTGTCCAGAACACAAATTAATAGTGGTTGTTGAGTAATGCAAAAGGGAACGGTCCCTCAAAGGTGTTGGAATGCAGTCAAGGAAGCTGTGAACAACACAATTAATTGGTGGCTGTTTGAGTGATGCAAAAGGGAACGGTCTCTGAAGATTGTTGGAATACAGTCAATGGAGCATGATAAAATAAAATGAATGGGAATTGGATTGTAAAGAACACAATGAATGTGTGGTTGTTAAAGGGATGCAAAAGAAAACGGTCTCTGAAATGTGTTGGAACGCAGTCATTGGAGCTGTTGAAAACAGTATGCAGTGGTGACTGTTTTAAGGGTGCAAAAGGGAACGGTCTCTTAAAAGTATTGGAACGCAGTCAGTGGAGCTGTTGAGAACAAAATGAAGTGGTGGTTGTTTGAGGGGTGCAAAAGGGAACAGTCTCTGAAAAGTGCTGCAATGCAGCCAAAGGTGCTGTTGAGAAGTGAAGGAATTGGTGGTTGTTTGTGGGATGCAAAAGGGAACGGTCTCTTAAAAGTGATGAAATGCTTTCAGTGGAGCTGTTGAGAACAAAATGCAAGGTGGTTGTTTGAGAGGTGCAAAAGGGAACGGTCTCTTAAAAGTGATGGAATGCTTTCAGTGGAGCTGTTGAGAACAAAATGCAAGGTGGTTGTTTGAGAGGTGCAAAAGGGAACGGTCTCTTAAAATTAATGGTTAGCAGTCAGTGGAGCTGTTGAGAACACTAAGCAATAGTAGTTGTTTAAGGGCTACAAAAGGGACAATCTCTTAAAAGTGCTGCAATGCAGCAAAAGGAGCTGTTGAGAACCCAAGGAATTGGTGGTTGTTTGAGAGATGCAAAATGGAACGGTCTCTGAAAAGTGCTGGAACGCAGCCAAAGGGGCTGTTGAAGACCCAAGGAATTGGTGGTGAAAAAAAATGTCAATAGTAGCGCGCGCACAACGATAGTTACCCGGAAAAACAAACAGACAGATACACAAACAAATCCCTCCCACAAATACCCTTTGCGCATTAATAGAAGTAGTAGACGATGCTTGTCCTCTGCCCGTCGTTTCAAACCTGTTATTTGTTTCGGCATTCCCGCTGGTCTTGCCCTGCCCGCCGTTTTCCTACGTCCGTCCTTTTACGCACCCTGTCCGTGCTAATTCCAAAGAAAAATGTGAAGCCTAACCGGCAGCAGTTCGAATCCTTTTCAGTTGGTTGACCTTTTTTCAGATAGTCAACCTTTTTCCAGGCAGACAAAAGTTACGTGAACCCTCTCGAACCGATGGAAGCGCGCGCACTGGAACAAAAGGGAACAATCTCTTAATGGTGTTGGAACGCAGTCAATTGAGCTGTTAAGAAAAAAAAATGCAATGGTGGATTGTGAATTCTTTGAGGGATGAAAAAAGGAAATGGTGTCTAAAGATTGTTGGAACGAAGTCAATAGACATATTAAGAAAACATGAATTGGTGCTTGTTTGAAGGATGCAAGAGAGAACAATCTCTAAAGGAGTTGTAAGAACTCAATGAATTGGTGGTTGTTTCAAAGATGCAAAAGGGAAAGGTCTCTCAAGTATGTAGGAGTGCAGTAAATGGATCTGTTGAGAACACAAAGAATAGGTAGGTGTTTGAGGGATGCAAAAGGAAACAGTCTCAATGGTGTTGGAATGCAGTCAAAGGAGCTGTCCAAACACAATGAATGGCTGGTTGGTTTAGGGAAGCAAAAGGAAACAGTCTCTCAAAAGTGTGGGAACGTAGTCAAGGGAGCTTTTGAGAACAAAATGCAGCTGTGGTTGTTTGAGGAGTGCAAAAGGGAACGGTCTCTTAAAAGTGTTGGAACGCAGTCAGGAGAGCTGTTGAGAACAGTATCCAAAAGCTGTTGTTTGAGGGCTGAAAAAGGGAAAGGTTTCTTAAAAGTGTTGGAACGCAGTCAGTGGAGCTGTTTAATACAGTATGCAGTGGTGACTGTTTTAGGGGTGCAAAAGGGAACGGTCTCTTAAATGTGTCGGAACACAGTCAGAGGAGCTGTTGAGAACGAAATGAAGTGGTGGTTGTTTGAGGGGTGCAAAAGGGAACAGTTTCTGAAATGGGCTGCAATGAAGCAAAAGGGGCTGTTGAGAAACCAAGGAATTGGTGGTTGTTTGAGGGATGCAAAAGGGAACGGTCTCTCAATGGTGATGGATACAGTCAATGGAGCTGGTGAAAACATAATGAATTGAGGCTTGTTTGAGGGATGCAAATGGGAACGGTCTCTTAAGGGTGCTGGAAAGCAGTCAAAGGAGCTGTTGAGAACATA